>NW_016158076.1:44473-61804 GCF_001687245.7 Rhagoletis zephyria | reverse complement strand
ATGTATATTTAGTTAGTATGTCATGGAGTATGCATTTCCAAATTGATATGGACGAACGAATAAAATGGGGGAAAGAAAATTAATATAACATTTTCGTTCCTCCAAAGCAATTTGACATACTATGGGGAAAGAAGATTTTACAAGTCTGATCACGTTGTAAAACTTCTTTTCCCATAGGCGGTTGGTGTAATGGCACTACACGCGATGTGGTAACATGTTATATGGCAACACTTATGTTGCCCAAAATAATAAAATTACATCGCGTGTGGTGTCAACACTGGCGAGCTTACGATCCACATTCGTTTTGAGGTGTATCGTAGGCTGGCTTCAAGAAAGCCAATCAATCGCTACTCGGCTCAGTATATACAGTAATAAACCTTTTCGCAGTTTTTCACCATTTGGTCCCCGAGGAGTACTTTTGGGTTGTGTGCAGCGCTTTCGTTTTGCGCGCACGGCAACACTTACTGTGGGGAATATCGCCTCATGATTAGAAAAAGTTCTTTTCGACGATAAAATATACATAATTATGTGTTATTTATGAACAAAATGTAGGTGAAGTATAATATTCATCTTTATTGTATGCTGATATTCATACCTAATGAAGAATAATATCAATAGTTAAGTACGTAATTAACGCTTGTGTTTTATAAACTGGAAAACTCAAATCGTAATTATAGCATTGAAAGGAGTTTTCTTAAATGTAAGTTTAAAATAAAAAAAGTCCATTGTAAGATTATATTTTTATGAAAAGCGTAAATTTTGTGAATTTATCAAGCCAAATTCTAAATTTACGAATATATTTAAGTCTTTATTAAAAAAAACAAGGTTTGTATAGCTATACAGACCCCAATGCCTGCCAGCGCATCCGCCCAGACAGTCCATTAAGCACACCCAAGTTTGAGTGATCTACAAGTTACAAGCGTTTTCAGCATTTAAGACTTCATTATCATGTACGGTGTAATATTAATTATTATACACTGAACTATGAACTATGAACTATCTGTACTAGTATCTATAATAATAGACAATAATTTGCAATGTTTTTACAATTTGCAATTAGTTAGCAGCAAACTGAAGCAGTAGCAGCAACAGTGTTTGTGTGCGTTCCGGAGGCCCAGGCGCAGTCGAAGGTGGAGTGCTGTTTTCCCAGCAAGCAGCGCATGGTTTACGTGGGTGAGCTATTTAGTTTTTGGATTTTTTTTGGGTGCGTCGCCCCACGTACACCAGGCGGCATTAAAAGGTAAGCACGGAGCGTATCCGGGGCTTCGGGCCTATTTGGGGCGCTCTTGGCTTTCGTGCGGCAAAGGGGGGGAATACCCTTCATGCAAAACTCCAGAACAATTATGGGCTAGACCCATTTTTGGACACGGTCTCAAGCAGACAGGGGGCGTGACCCGTTTGGGCTTGCCCAATTCCGAGCACCCCTGCCTGCTTACGATACCGCGCGGCTAGCGGGCGCTGAAGGGGGGCGAACCACCCCCCTGCAGCGCCTAGCGGACACGAATACATACGGGTGGACTGGGCAACCTTTCGATGTCCTGGGGGACCGCACTAACGATCAGTTGTCCGTAGGTCACCAATCTGGACCGCCACCACCGCTGCCGCCCTAAGGCCGAGATCGCTACCTAGGACCGTCCGCAAGCTTTACCGAGGACTGCAATTTGTACTCGCTGACATCCAGGGCCGCCGCAATAATCATCCTCACCGCTAGGGCCCGTACCGCTGCTTTTTCACAGGGGCCGCTACTACGGCTGCCGCCCCAAGGCCGACACCTCTACCGAGGACCGCCCGCCAGCAACACAAGGATCCGCGATTCGTACTCACTGTCGTCCAGGGCCGCCGCAATAATCATCACCACCGCTAGGGCCCATACCGCTGCTCATCACCGGGGCCGATACTACTACTGCCGCCCAAGGCCGAAGCTGCAACCGTGGGCCGCCCACCATCATCACCGAGGACTACAAACGCTAACCATCGCCAACCAGGGCCGCTGTCACTACCATCAGGGCCCGCTGCTACTGTCTTCATCACTGGGGCCGCCGCAATTATCGGCGCAACAGGCCGCCGTTACTACCCGTCACGAGTACAGCAATCGTTACTGCGAACATCAAGCACCGCCGTCCAGGGCCGCTGTCACCGTCGTAGTAAAAAGGGGCCGCATTCTCAGTCGCCACAATCAGGGCCACATACCACACCACAGCGGGAGGTCGCTGCCGCCCTCATCATTACCTGGGCCACTGCCAACGTCACCGCTGAGGCCGCCACCACCACTGCAAGGGAACTGCAGGCAGCCGTCGCAGTCGCCGTCACAACCGCCGCGACTGCTCTCATTGCCACGCTCTTCACTACGACTGACGCGTACCACTGCCAATCTTGCTGTCACCAGTAGCGCTCCCGTCGCCGTAGAATTACCCGTAGAATTTAAGAATAATTAAATAAAGATAACGGTATAATTTAATTTGTTTTAATATGAATAAATGAAAGACGGAAAATGGTCCTTATTTTTTAAGTTTTTACCATCATCATATGTGTGTGGCACGACCGTGTGGCCTTTAAGTTTTACAAATAATAATTTTAAGGCAGAAAAATATAACTAAATAATAATTATTAAAATCAATATATTTGATCGAAAAAATAAAAATTAAGTAATAATAATTTCTGTTGAGCGAAAAAATGAAACTGTAATTACACTGGTTTACAGAAAAAATATTTTATTGAGGCAAGCTTCATTTGACTGGTGTGGGGTCCACTGATATATGTATGTATTGGAAATAGTACCCAAAATGTAGTAAAATTAATCCTAATCTTTTCCCCCTTTTTCTCTACCCCAAAATGCATGGCCGCAATTGGCATGCAGGAAAGTGAGGTTATGTAAGTGGCATCACCTTATATTTATTTCACCATGGATTTTTGTTATAGTTAATTATATTAGATAAGGCGAAATCTTCTGATAGTCTGCCTTCTGCATGGCTCCTACGAATTGAGGAGAAGATGGAGAGTATGATGAGTCAGCTGATGGCACGTATGAAAGAGTTCGAAGAGAGAATGATGCAGAGACTCAGTGAGATGGCTGCTGACATCCAAACTGTGAAGATGAGAATGACACAGCTGGAAGACCGAGTAGCTAAAACTGAGCGGGAGTGTGCACATGTGGATGAGCTTAGGAAAGAAGTGCAGCTATTGCGGTCAAGCATCGGAGAATATGAAAATTCCTCCGTTGCTAACGATATTATAATTAATGGCATACCTCAAATGCATGATGAACATCTGAGCGATGTGTTCAACGACATCTGCAAGGCTGTTCAAGTGAATACTACCCCATTCGTGCTGTCTTCCGTGCACGCAAAAATAATAGCAAAAGTTCGCCCATTATAGTAAAGCTTGTCTCCTCGGGTGATCGATCACTAATATTTATGGCGCTGGCGAAATTTTCCAAGCTGAAGAAGAGGGGAATAATATTGCGTGACATTGGCCGTCATACTGATGAGCGCATATATGTTCACGAAGGCCTCACCAATATTAACCGTGAACTCCTTCAATTTGCTTTGCAGCTTAAGAAGCGGAAGCGTTTATCATCTACCTTCTCTATTCGCGGTAATATTTATGTGAGAGTTCAAGCAAAAGGTGAAGCAATAAAAGTTGCCAACAAAGACGAAGTTGAACGCATTTCTTCTAAAGGCACATGACTACTCTGTGGACGACTGACTTCGTTATTATTTATTCGTATGTTTACTCTTAGGTTAATATCTTCCCTCTTTTCAATCTCTTATTGCCTTTTTATTCATGTGTGCTGTCTTGTGAAATATTACCCAGCAAAAAATCGGTAATCGCTTTTAGTGGTAACGTGTTCTAGAAGGCATAGCGTTGTAATGCCTTCGAATTTTTTCACTTCTTTTAGGCATTGTAGGTAATGCAAAGTAGAATGTCATACAATATTTTATTTATTTCGCTTCTTTGTTTCATTTTGGGGAATGCAAAGTAGAATGTCCTATAATATTTCTTTCTTAATTCGCTTCTTTGCTTCATTTCAGAGAATGCAAAGTAAAATGTCCTACAACATTTTATTTTTTTTCGCTTCTTTGCTTCATTTCAGGGCATGCAAAGTAGAATGTCCTACATCGTAGCCAGCTGAAAAATAGAATGAATATCCAACAAATCTTTTTTTACCGTTAGTTTCTGTGGAAATTTGTCTCGCATAAAAATCATGTTTGCATTGTTCAATTTGCAGCGAAGTTGAAGTCAGTCAATGAAGTGAAGTACATGAGTGAGGAAGTACAATTTTAAGCTTAATTAAATATGCATGTATGTACATACCGATTTTTAAGTAAAATCTAAATACCCAAATACATACATATGTATGTATAAAAACTGATTTATACAAATTTTAATTAATTTTAATCTTTTAACACATTTTCTGATTATATGTAAATAAGTATGTACTCACCTGGGCATTCTACATTAGTTTCTCTGTAAGGCATTCTTTGTTCGCTTCTCTGGATTCTGTTTATCCATGCGTTCTCCCTAAGAAACAAAATTGTAATAACTAAATTACAATACTTTAAACTACAAAAGAAAATGTTACTTAAGTCTACAAAATTTTTTATGAACAAATATTGTACTATAAAATACTTTCAAATCAAACATTAAAATGTATAGTTAAATATTTCTGAAGACAAAAAAAAATTTATTCAATATAGGACTAATTAATTTTTTTTTTCAACTTCAATTTAGTTTAGCCTAATACTAATTACGATTAAGTAATTTTATATAATGTATATTTAGTTAGTATGTCATGGAGTATGCATTTCCAAATTGATATGGACGAACGAATAAAATGGGGGAAAGAAAATTAATATAACATTTTCGTTCCTCCAAAGCAATTTGACATACTATGGGGAAAGAAGATTTTACAAGTCTGATCACGTTGTAAAACTTCTTTTCCCATAGGCGGTTGGTGTAATGGCACTACACGCGATGTGGTAACATCTTATATGGCAACACTTATGTTGCCCAAAATAATAAAATTACATCGCGTGTGGTGTCAACACTGGCGAGCTTACGATCCACATTCGTTTTGAGGTGTATCGTAGGCTGGCTTCAAGAAAGCCAATCAATCGCTACTCGGCTCAGTATATACAGTAATAAACCTTTTCGCAGTTTTTCACCATTTGGTCCCCGAGGAGTACTTTTGGGTTGTGTGCAGCGCTTTCGTTTTGCGCGCACGGCAACACTTACTGTGGGGAATATCGCCTCATGATTAGAAAAAGTTCTTTTCGACGATAAAATATACATAATTATGTGTTATTTATGAACAAAATGTAGGTGAAGTATAATATTCATCTTTATTGTATGCTGATATTCATACCTAATGAAGAATAATATCAATAGTTAAGTACGTAATTAACGCTTGTGTTTTATAAACTGGAAAACTCAAATCGTAATTATAGCATTGAAAGGAGTTTTCTTAAATGTAAGTTTAAAATAAAAAAAGTCCATTGTAAGATTATATTTTTATGAAAAGCGTAAATTTTGTGAATTTATCAAGCCAAATTCTAAATTTACGAATATATTTAAGTCTTTATTAAAAAAAACAAGGTTTGTATAGCTATACAGACCCCAATGCCTGCCAGCGCATCCGCCCAGACAGTCCATTAAGCACACCCAAGTTTGAGTGATCTACAAGTTACAAGCGTTTTCAGCATTTAAGACTTCATTATCATGTACGGTGTAATATTAATTATTATACACTGAACTATGAACTATGAACTATCTGTACTAGTATCTATAATAATAGACAATAATTTGCAATGTTTTTACAATTTGCAATTAGTTAGCAGCAAACTGAAGCAGTAGCAGCAACAGTGTTTGTGTGCGTTCCGGAGGCCCAGGCGCAGTCGAAGGTGGAGTGCTGTTTTCCCAGCAAGCAGCGCATGGTTTACGTGGGTGAGCTATTTAGTTTTTGGATTTTTTTTGGGTGCGTCGCCCCACGTACACCAGGCGGCATTAAAAGGTAAGCACGGAGCGTATCCGGGGCTTCGGGCCTATTTGGGGCGCTCTTGGCTTTCGTGCGGCAAAGGGGGGGAATACCCTTCATGCAAAACTCCAGAACAATTATGGGCTAGACCCATTTTTGGACACGGTCTCAAGCAGACAGGGGGCGTGACCCGTTTGGGCTTGCCCAATTCCGAGCACCCCTGCCTGCTTACGATACCGCGCGGCTAGCGGGCGCTGAAGGGGGGCGAACCACCCCCCTGCAGCGCCTAGCGGACACGAATACATACGGGTGGACTGGGCAACCTTTCGATGTCCTGGGGGACCGCACTAACGATCAGTTGTCCGTAGGTCACCAATCTGGACCGCCACCACCGCTGCCGCCCTAAGGCCGAGATCGCTACCTAGGACCGTCCGCAAGCTTTACCGAGGACTGCAATTTGTACTCGCTGACATCCAGGGCCGCCGCAATAATCATCCTCACCGCTAGGGCCCGTACCGCTGCTTTTTTCACAGGGGCCGCTACTACGGCTGCCGCCCCAAGGCCGACACCTCTACCGAGGACCGCCCGCCAGCAACACAAGGATCCGCGATTCGTACTCACTGTCGTCCAGGGCCGCCGCAATAATCATCACCACCGCTAGGGCCCATACCGCTGCTCATCACCGGGGCCGATACTACTACTGCCGCCCAAGGCCGAAGCTGCAACCGTGGGCCGCCCACCATCATCACCGAGGACTACAAACGCTAACCATCGCCAACCAGGGCCGCTGTCACTACCATCAGGGCCCGCTGCTACTGTCTTCATCACTGGGGCCGCCGCAATTATCGGCGCAACAGGCCGCCGTTACTACCCGTCACGAGTACAGCAATCGTTACTGCGAACATCAAGCACCGCCGTCCAGGGCCGCTGTCACCGTCGTAGTAAAAAGGGGCCGCATTCTCAGTCGCCACAATCAGGGCCACATACCACACCACAGCGGGAGGTCGCTGCCGCCCTCATCATTACCTGGGCCACTGCCAACGTCACCGCTGAGGCCGCCACCACCACTGCAAGGGAACTGCAGGCAGCCGTCGCAGTCGCCGTCACAACCGCCGCGACTGCTCTCATTGCCACGCTCTTCACTACGACTGACGCGTACCACTGCCAATCTTGCTGTCACCAGTAGCGCTCCCGTCGCCGTAGAATTACCCGTAGAATTTAAGAATAATTAAATAAAGATAACGGTATAATTTAATTTGTTTTAATATGAATAAATGAAAGACGGAAAATGGTCCTTATTTTTTAAGTTTTTACCATCATCATATGTGTGTGGCACGACCGTGTGGCCTTTAAGTTTTACAAATAATAATTTTAAGGCAGAAAAATATAACTAAATAATAATTATTAAAATCAATATATTTGATCGAAAAAATAAAAATTAAGTAATAATAATTTCTGTTGAGCGAAAAAATGAAACTGTAATTACACTGGTTTACAGAAAAAATATTTTATTGAGGCAAGCTTCATTTGACTGGTGTGGGGTCCACTGATATATGTATGTATTGGAAATAGTACCCAAAATGTAGTAAAATTAATCCTAATCTTTTCCCCCTTTTTCTCTACCCCAAAATGCATGGCCGCAATTGGCATGCAGGAAAGTGAGGTTATGTAAGTGGCATCACCTTATATTTATTTCACCATGGATTTTTGTTATAGTTAATTATATTAGATAAGGCGAAATCTTCTGATAGTCTGCCTTCTGCATGGCTCCTACGAATTGAGGAGAAGATGGAGAGTATGATGAGTCAGCTGATGGCACGTATGAAAGAGTTCGAAGAGAGAATGATGCAGAGACTCAGTGAGATGGCTGCTGACATCCAAACTGTGAAGATGAGAATGACACAGCTGGAAGACCGAGTAGCTAAAACTGAGCGGGAGTGTGCACATGTGGATGAGCTTAGGAAAGAAGTGCAGCTATTGCGGTCAAGCATCGGAGAATATGAAAATTCCTCCGTTGCTAACGATATTATAATTAATGGCATACCTCAAATGCATGATGAACATCTGAGCGATGTGTTCAACGACATCTGCAAGGCTGTTCAAGTGAATACTACCCCATTCGTGCTGTCTTCCGTGCACGCAAAAATAATAGCAAAAGTTCGCCCATTATAGTAAAGCTTGTCTCCTCGGGTGATCGATCACTAATATTTATGGCGCTGGCGAAATTTTTCAAGCTGAAGAAGAGGGGAATAATATTGCGTGACATTGGCCGTCATACTGATGAGCGCATATATGTTCACGAAGGCCTCACCAATATTAACCGTGAACTCCTTCAATTTGCTTTGCAGCTTAAGAAGCGGAAGCGTTTATCATCTACCTTCTCTATTCGCGGTAATATTTATGTGAGAGTTCAAGCAAAAGGTGAAGCAATAAAAGTTGCCAACAAAGACGAAGTTGAACGCATTTCTTCTAAAGGCACATGACTACTCTGTGGACGACTGACTTCGTTATTATTTATTCGTATGTTTACTCTTAGGTTAATATCTTCCCTCTTTTCAATCTCTTATTGCCTTTTTATTCATGTGTGCTGTCTTGTGAAATATTACCCAGCAAAAAATCGGTAATCGCTTTTAGTGGTAACGTGTTCTAGAAGGCATAGCGTTGTAATGCCTTCGAATTTTTTCACTTCTTTTAGGCATTGTAGGTAATGCAAAGTAGAATGTCATACAATATTTTATTTATTTCGCTTCTTTGTTTCATTTTGGGGAATGCAAAGTAGAATGTCCTATAATATTTCTTTCTTAATTCGCTTCTTTGCTTCATTTCAGAGAATGCAAAGTAAAATGTCCTACAATATTTTATTTTTTTTCGCTTCTTTGCTTCATTTCAGGGCATGCAAAGTAGAATGTCCTACAATATTTTTTTTTTATTTCGCTTCTTTGCTTCATTTCAGGGAATGCAAAGTAGAATGCTACATCGTAGCCAGCTGAAAAATAGAATGGATATCCAAAAAATCTTTTTCTACCGTTAGTTTCTGTGGAAATTTGTCTCGCATAAAAATCATGTTTTGCTTTGTTCAATTTGCAGCGAAGTTGAAGTCAGTCAATGAAGTCAAGTACATGAGTGAGGAAGTACAATTTTAAGCTTAATTAAATATGCATGTATGTACATACCGATTTTTAAGTAAAATCTAAATACCCAAATACATACATATGTATGTATAAAAACTGATTTATACAAATTTTAATTAATTTTAATCTTTTAACACATTTTCTGATTATATGTAAATAAGTATGTACTCACCTGGGCATTCTACATTAGTTTCTCTGTAAGGCATTCTTTGTTCGCTTCTCTGGATTCTGTTTATCCATGCGTTCTCCCTTCGTTTGAAGGTAATGCTGCGGGTAAGGGCTTACCGCCAATGACATGCCCATGTTAAAATAAGGCCTTCCTGAAGCGAAAGGGTAAGCGATTGCTATCGCCTTGCTCGGTTCCACTTTCGCTTCTGTGGTAATCGTGTTTTTTGCTGGGTACAATCGTACTCATTTGCATTTCGAATTTATATATACATGCACTTGTAGTTGTCTCTCTTCGTATTAGTTCAATGATAGTAAACCCAGCAAACAAAAGCGCCTCCAGTGTTGGTGGAAACCATAAGATGTTATTAGACATTTTATGTAAGCAGTGGATGGGCCTTAATGTGGTGCATTTTAATGCGCGAAGCCTTAGTGGCGACAAACTAGACTACGTTAAGTATGTCTTTGAGGGATCCTTTGTTGACGTAATTTGTGTCACTGAAACTTGGTTTATCCCCACGGTTTCAGACTTCTTCTACAGTATTCCAAGCTACAATCTTCTTCGCCATGACCGCAGTACCCAAAGAGGAGGAGGTGTTGCAATTTATTGCAAATCATCTTTAAAAGTACGTCTTCTGGCCGAATCTCATAACTCAAATACTGAGTTCATTATAGCTGAGGTTTCTGATGGTGTAACAAGCATTTTAGTGTCGTGCGTATATAATCCCCGTAAGTGTTGTTTGTTGGACCCTTTTTTTGTTGAACTGTCTATGTTTCTACTTGACTATGAATTTTATGTAATCTGTGGTGATTTTAATGTGAACCTCCTCCTAAATGACACTTATGCTGATAAATTATATAACCATGTAGCTGCGGCTGGTCTTGCCATAGTCAACAAAACTGCACCGACGAGATTTGCCAATAATTCAAACCTTAGCCTCTTAGATTATTTTATCTCTTCAAGTCTGAAACATATTCTCAAATTCGACCAAATATTCTTTATTTCTGACCATGATTTAATATTTTGTACAGTGGATGTTATGTTTAATCGTCCGTCTGTTAGAAGTACATTCCTGTATCGTGATTTTAAAGCCATAAATGTGAATGAGTTATATCAAAGTATGTCAAGTGTGAGTTGGAATGACTGTTGGTTCTGTAATTCTGTCGATGATAAGCTTCTTTTTCTTAATGAAATTCTGACTAAAATATTTGATAGTCATGTTCCTCTCCGTGTGGCTCGGGCAGTCAATCCATCTTGCCCTTGGTTTAATAAAAAAGTAGACTCTGCTATAAAATTTCGCAATAAGCTATACGTCAAATGGAGAAGGACAAAGACTGATTTCGCCTGGTCTCAATATAAAACAGCTAGAAATAAAGCTACATCATTTATTAAGCAAGCAAAGATCGCATACTGTAGCGCTAAATTGGACCCGTTACTCCCTTCCAAAGTTTTGTGGAGGAACTTAAAAAACTTTAAAGTTCACGGTAGTTCGAAGCCTGAGTGTGATTTAGACTCCTCACACTTCGAATGCTCTCTGGGCTCATACAGCTTTGGAAGAGGAATTTCAATTCGTGGGAGTAAGTGAACGTGAAGTTATGAAAGCTATATGGGGTATTAAATCAGATGCTGTTGGTGACGATGGAATCTCCCTGAAATTTGTCAAACTTGTGCTTCCGTTGATTTTGGGCACCATTACCCACATTATTAACCATTGCTTTACGACATCATGTTTTCCTGCGGAGTGGAAAAGAGCCGTCATACTCCCAGTAGCCAAGAAGAGTGCCCCTACTAATCCTAATGATTATAGGCCGATCAGTATATTACCAGCACTAGCAAAAGTATGTGGGTCCTTGATGGCAGTGCAAATCTCGGCGTTTATCAAATGCAATAATCTATTATCTCCACTACAGTCCGGGTTTAGACCAAAGCATAGCTGCTCCACTGCCATGATGAAAATACTGGATGACATAAGAATACATTTTGACAACAGTGATTTAACTCTCCTATGCCTTTTAGATTTCTCTAAGGCATTTGACACGGTTAACCACGATATTTTATGTAAGAAACTTCAACATTATTTTGGTTTTTCTGATAATTCTTTAAAATTTATGATGAGTTACTTAGAGTGTAGGGTACAAAAAGTGAAGACGAAGAATGATTCCTCTAGTTTTAAAGCTGTGTCAGCTGGTGTCCCACAGGGATCTGTCCTAGGCCCGCTTTTGTTCAGTATGTTCGTCAATGATGTATTTTCAGTGTATAAGTATATTAATGTACATGCGTATGCGGATGATATTCAAGTGTATTTGTCCAGTCGTACGTCTTGTTGAGGATTTGTGTTTTAAACTAAATAGTGATTTGTCTGCTATATCGCAATGGGCAAGTGATAACTATTTATGCCTAAATGCTTCTAAGTCCTTTGTGTTGCCAATATGTAATAGTGTAGTGCATGTTGAAAATATCCCTGAATTGTTTATTGGTAACAGTGCTTTAATGTTTACAAACAAGATAAAAAGTTTTAGGCTTTGTCATTAACTCTAAGTTGTCCTGTTCCGACCACATTAATAGTGTCGTCAGTAGTGTGTATTCCCGTTACGTGTATGGTTTAAAAAAGTTCGACCACATATTCTTTTGGAAAAATGAAATTTTGGGGTGTAGCATTACTGAGTATCTTGCCGCTAGGAACTGCATATTTATATATAAATTATTAGAATGGAAATCTCCAATGTATTTATATGAGAAGCTAAATCCAACAAAATCCAGTAGACGCCACAACCTGATAGTCCCTAAATACACATATCTAGCCTCATCGAGATTGTTCTTCATCAACGCTGTGAGACTCTGGAACAATATCCCCGAGTCCGTTAAATCTATACTGAATAGGAGTAACTACAAGGCGATAATACTTAATTACTTCAAGACTATGTAGTGAGTACGATTGTGATAAATAATTTTCCTTTATTTCCTCTCTTCTCTTCATTTATCTTCTCTGGTAGTCTTCATATTTTATTTTATTTTAAGAAAAAATGTAAAAAAAAATAAAAAATTCACATATAAGTGATTCTTCTTTTTAGTTGTAAGCTCACTTAATTTTAGTTTTAGTTCAATCCAATAATATGTTACTTAATTAAGTTCATGTACTATTAAAAGATTATGGTCTTACATGTACAACCACTGTTCCCCCTTAAATAAATGAAATAAAATAAATAAATAAATTCCTTTAGTTTTTCTTGACATTATTAATATTTTTTTTTTATAATGGCTAATGGCATTAATTGCCTTAGTCACCAATACTTTTAAGTTGTTTTTATGTTTTTCTTCGTGATTTTCATCGGTTGACATATGTGTATACTCACTTGACTTTTATTTCTCTAATTTTAATGTTCATTATTTTGTAATAAATAACCGACTACCGGCTGCGCCATGTTCAGTTAGGTTCCGTATTATTTATTAATAAAGACAAGTCGGGCTATATTATTAATTAAAGCACTGCAAATATACCAGCAGAAATACTCTTCACATGTGTACATGAGTAAATGGAACATATATTTTAGAGTACTTAAAAAGATAGGAACAAAAAAAGAGTACATTATAAATTTGAGGAACTGAGCAATGTTACTTAACAGCGCTCTGCTACATAAAACACTGTTCCGCTTTTCCAGAGTACTTGAGTATGTTGATTGCATTCAGTAGTATTTGAAAACTTCATATGTAGTATAGGAATACTTATGGTGCATTTACATGGTATGAAGCCATATGAACTGTTGATACGCTAAAATAGAGGGACTACATGTTCCAATGGGGAATTCAATGATATCGAGTGAGATGCATATAATACATTTTTTCATATGAAAAATTATGGGGAGATACTGCAAACATACTGTTGTGATACTGTTAAACATATGAAATTATAGCAAGTTGGATTTTCATACATCTTCCCATAAAAAGTTTAACAGATGCAGAGATACCAAAGAGGGGTTTTCCAATTTTGATGCCTTTTTAATATAAAAACCTACCGAAAAGGAGGAAAGCGGCAACTCCGCCATTCANTTCCCATTTTGATGCCTTTTTAATATAAAAACCCACCGAAAAGGAGGAAAGCGGCAACTCCGCCATTCACATACATGTCAAAAGTATGAATTTTAAAAATTAAAAACAATAAACAAACAAATTCAAAACAAAGAAATTCTTTGTACTAGAACTTTTTAAATTGAAGCCACTCACGTTTAGTGGACAATAAAATTACGAAGGACTATGATAACAAACTTACAAAAAGACATTACAGAACATTTTAATGAGCTTTATATCACGTTTAAGTAAAAATAAGCCTATATTTTCCAAGCTGGCAAAGACATGAAAATTTGTATTTTTTGTTGTTTACACACTTGCCAAATATACATATAAGTCAAAATTATAGAAGGCATGTATACTTCTCCCTTTCATTTTTTCATACAGTTTATGCTTCTTTCTGGCTTTTACAAAAATGCAGGGATACCGCACTTATTTCGGTACAATATGATCGTAATGTATTTTCAATTCGAAATCAAAGAAAAACATCCCACGAAAATGTTTGCGATTTTTTAACAATTAGTGTATATTTGCAAACTACTGCAAACAATGGAATGTCATATCTTAAAAGGTTCAGAGAATTAACGAAACAAACAAACATTCTATGGTTTTTTTTATTTCCTTCACACCGCATTGCTATTTTTTCTAACTTTTCCTTTTGTTTAGCGCTGTAACCTATTAAGTTATATCTTTTAATTTATACATGTGAACTATTTTCAATGAGCATTTTTTCATTTGCTCCAGAATTTTGGGTACATTTTCTTATAGTACCTCTCATTCTTTTTTATATTACATATATACACTCCGAAGTTCGGGATAGTATTTTGAATATACCAGCAATATATGTAAAAGTAGTGGCGGCTGCTGTAGAGCATTACGCAGAGCCTGAGTTCAAGCCCAGTTTTTCTAATAGTGATTGCCCCTCTGTTGGTAATAGTAAACCTCCGAGTGTATTCTGTCATGGAAACAACTTCTCATTAAAATACAATTGCCGTTCGGAGTCGGCGTAAAACTGTCCTTTACTTTGTGTGACAAAATCACGCACGCCGCATATCGGAGGAGAAGCTAGGCCAAACCCTAACATATTGTTCAAGCGCCAATATATATATCGTCGTTTAAAGTACAAAAACGCGTATCGTATCGCAAAACCTCGGAACTGAAATTTGTGCCAAAAAAGATATTTGGTCATCGGAAGCTCCTGACATCAAGCCCTTAGCCATTTATAATAAAATATCGATACTTAGACATAAGGAGAGAAGATTATTAAGTTTAAAAGAGAGAACCGTTTTTAATTAGGACAATTAGCATACATATTTCGGTGCCTTTTCATGTATAAAATCCACTGAGAAACGGAAGAAAACGGCATCCCTATGATTTCAACTTATGCCAAACGTTTCGTAAACAAGCTATTCTGAACAAAAAACTGTTTTTCCACAAAGATGTTTAAATGGAAGCATTACAAATATGGAAAAATAGCAGTCCACAAGGCTTTATTGGCAGTAGGTCCTTTTTAAAGCACATTTAACAAAAAAATAAGCTTCTAGTTTCGAAGCTAGCACAAAATACAATTTTTTTATTTGTTGTTTACAAAAAAAATATTGTCAATATTGTTTGGTTGGGAGTAAATTGGCAAATTCAACGGAAATTGCACACGGAATTGATGCAACGGAAATGGTGCAATGGAAGTGGTGCAAAGGAAATGGTTGGGGCTGAAACAAGTGCTTCTTGTGTGTGTGCATATGGTATTAATTTAACAAAAATATTCTCTGCAACGGAAATGGTGCAACGGAAATGGTTGGGGCTGAAACAAGTGCTTCTTGTGTGTATGCATATGGTATTAATTTAACAAAAATTTGCTAATAAAAGGATAAAGAATAACACTTAGAAAAAGACCAATACAAGAATGAAAGTAAAGGTGACTACGTACATAGATAAAGAAGAGGATAATGGCAAAGGTAAAAATAAAAACATAAACAAAGATGCATAAAGATAAAAGCAAAAATGAAGACCAAGGTAAATTCAAACACTTTACTTATATATATAAGGGCAAAGGTGAAGGGTATATGTAGATGAAGAAAATAGGGGAAGAAAGATTAAAATAAAGGTAATTAAAGAGGAAAGGACATAGAGAGAGACATAGAGACTCAATCTGGGAACTATTTTGGGATTTTAAAGATTTTCGGGACTCTCGAGACTTATCGATAAAATAATCCATATTTTTATCGGTTTTGTTATCGATATTTTTATCGATTTTGTTATCGAAATTTTTATCGATATTGTTATCAATTTACCTATCGATTTTTTCGGAACTTATCGATATAATAATCGATATTTTTATCGATTTTGTTATCGGTATTTTAATCAATATTTTTACAGCAATGTTACTTAACAGCGCTCTGCTACATAAAACACTGTTCCACTTTTCCAGAGTACTTGAGTATGTTGATTGCATTCAGTAGTATTTGAAAACTTCATATGAAGTATAGGAATACTTATGGTGCATTTACATGGTATGAAGCCATATGAACTGTTGATACGTTAAAATAGAGGGACTACATGTTCCAATAGGGAATTCAATGATATCGAGTGAGATGCATATAATACATTTTTTCATATGAAACATTATGGGGAGATACTGCAAACATACTGTTGTGATACTGTTAAACATATGAAATTATAGCAAGTTGGATTTTCATACATCTTCCCATAAAAAGTTTAACAGATGCAGAGATACCAAAGAGGTTTATTCCCATTTTGATGCCTTTTTAATATAAAAACCTACCGAAAAGGAGGAAAGCGGCAACTCCGCCATTCACATACATGTCAAAAGTACGAATTTTAAAAATTAAAAACAATAAACAAATTCAAAACAAAGAAATTCTTTGTACTAGAACTTTTTAAATTGAAGCCACTCACGTTTAGTGGACAATAAAAATACGAAGGACTATAATAACAAACTTATAACAAGACATTACAGAACATTTTAATGAGCTTTATACCACGTTTAAGTAAAAATAAGCCTGTATTTTCCAAGCTGGCAAAGACTTGAAAATTTGTATTTTTTGTTGTTTACACAAGGACTTGCCAAATATACATATAAGTCAAAATTATAGAAGGCATGTATACTTCTCCCTTTCATTTTTTCATACAGTTTATGCTTCTTTCTGGCTTTTACAAAATGCAGGGATACCGCACTTATTTCGGTACAATATGATCGTAATGTATTTTCAATTCGAAATCAAAGAAAAACATCCCACGAAAATGTTTGCGATTTTTTAACAATTAGTGTATATTTGCAAACTACTGCAAACAATGGAATGTCATATCTTAAAAGGTTCAGAGAATTAACGAAACAAACAAACATTTTATGGTTTTTTTATTTCCTTCACACCGCACTGCTATTTTTTCTAACTTTTCCTTTAGTTTAGCGCTGTAACCTATTAAGTTATATCTTTTAATTTATACATGTGAACTGTTTTCAATGAGCATTTTTTCATTTGCTCCAGAATTTTGGGTACATTTTCTTATAGTACCTCTCATTCTTTTTTATATTACATATATACACTCCGAAGTTCGGGATAGTATTTTGAATATACCAGCAATATATGTAAAAGTAGTGGCGGCTGCTGTAGAGCATTACGCAGAGCCTGAGTTCAAGCCCAGTTTTTTCTAATAGTGGTTGCCCCTCTGTTGGTAATAGTAAACCTCCGAGTGTATTCTGTCATGGAAACAACTTCTCATTAAAATACAATTGCCGTTCGGAGTCGGCGTGAAACTGTCCTTTATTTTGTGTGACAAAATCACGCACGCCGCATATCGGAGGAGAAGCTAGGCCAAACCCTAACATATTGTTCAAGCGCCAATATGTATTACGTCGTTTAACGTACAAAAACGCGTATCGTATCGTATAACCTCGTGACTGAAATTTGTGCCAAAAAAGATATTTGGTCATCGGAAGCTCCTGACATCAAGCCCTTAGCCATTTATAATAAAAT
>NW_016158076.1:41175-44012 GCF_001687245.7 Rhagoletis zephyria | reverse complement strand
TGGTGCAACGGAAATGGTTGGGGCTGAAACAAGTGCTTCTTGTGTGTATGCATATGGTATTAATTTAACAAAAATTTGCTAATAAAAGGATAAAGAATAACACTTAGAAAAAGACCAATACAAGAATGAAAGTAAAGGTGACTACGTACATAGATAAAGAAGAGGATAATGGCAAAGGTAAAAATAAAAACATAAACAAAGATGCATAAAGATAAAAGCAAAAATGAAAACCAAGGTAAATTTAAACACTTTACTTATATATATAAGGGCAAAGGTGAAGGGTATACGTAGATGAAGAAAATGATAAACATAAAAGAAAAGACAAAGAGGAGGATGATGATCCCGATAAAAGTAAAGATGAAGATAGGGGAAGAAAGATTAAAATAAAGGTAATTAAAGAGGAAAGGACATAGAGAGAGACATAGAGACTCAATCTGGGAACTATTTTGGGATTTTAAAGATTTTCGGGACTCTCGAGACTTATCGATAAAATAATCCATATTTTTATCGGTTTTGTTATCGATATTTTTATCGATTTTGTTATCGAAATTTTTATCGATATTGTTATAAATTTTCCTATCGATTTTTTCGGAACTTATCGATATAATAATCGATATTTTTATCGATTTTGTTATCGGTATTTTAATCAATATTTTTAACCATTTTGTTAGCGATAATTTTTTTCGATTTTGTTATCGATATTTATCGATTTTGTCATCGATATTTATCGATTTTGTTATCGATATTTATCGATTTTGTTATCTATATTTATTGATTTTGGTATCGATTTTGCCTTTGATATTTATAGATTTTGTTATCGATTTTTCTATAGATATTTATCGATTTTGTTAACGATATTTATCGATTTTGTTATCGATATTTATCGATTTTGTTATCGACATTTATCGATTTTGTTATCGATATTTATTGATTTTGTTATGGATATTTTCATCGATATTTATCGATGTCTTTATCGATATTTATCGATGTCTTTATCGATATTTATCGATTTTGTTATCGATAGTTATCGATTTTGCTAACGGTATTTATCGATTTTGTTATCAATATTTATCGATTTTGTTATGGATATTGTTTCCGATTTTGTTATCGATATTTTTATCGATTCTGTCATTGATATTTTTAAAGATTTTTTTATCGATTTTGTTATGGATATTCTTTCGATATTTTTATTGAGTCTCTAATAAATTTTACTACCAATATTATTATCGATTTCGCTAACGACATTTTTATCGAATTTTTCATCGATTTGTGATAAGAAAGAAGATAAAGGAAAACAGAATAACATAACGCAAAATCGCGTATCAACAAAATGCAAAACCGCGTATGTGAAGTTGTAGAAATTATTTTCTAGAGCGTAAAAACACTCATATAGTTCTCTTTTTTATAAAGCAATCGCATTTCTGGCTAGTATATTTCAGGACGAATGGATAAGGATTGAGCCCAGAGCTTGTGTGAGCAAATCCAATTTTTGGCAGCCAATGTCAGTTACGGGGTTTTGCAGAATTACGATACGCGGCTTTGTACTTTAAACGACGATATGCATGTAACGTAAGTTTCACTTCTCCAGTGTGGCCCAGGCGCACTTACTTTTTTTTTATATAACAAAAAATGTGTGTCCATTTTCCCACGACCTGTCTTTATGACCAGTTCTTATTGTCGAATTGATATTTTCATTTCCCAATACCAGGCGCTCATACATGTGAAGTAACAAGTTTTTATTTCTAAGCAGAAAATTTTTTGTACAAATTTTTAAATTTCCAAAATTCTACTTTGTGAATTTCCAAAGGCTTCTACCAACGAATTAAAAACTTCTACAAACAAATGTATGCATAGGGAAAGCTTGCTACTTCATATGTATGTGCGCCTGTTATTGGGAAATGAAAGTATAGTATTGTGCAAATAAAAATCGGTTTTCTGTATAAAATGATTCCACTTTCTTTATAAAAATATGCTGTTGGCTAGATATTCGGAGCGCCTTACATTGTTTGTCCATGTTTGCTATTTAACATAAATGTCAGCTCTAACATTAACATTATGTAGCATTAAACGAAAAATACTCAAAAAATACTTGTGAAGGAACATATTTTTTGTGGAAGTTTAACAGAATGGTACTGCTGATTTATGTTCCTCTTTATTTCGGAACATAATATGTTTGAGTACTTTTTTTATGTATACAGCGCTCAACATCTTCACTTCTCTTCCTTCCATGCCCTCTTTGTTAGAGTATGAGTAGTTTACATATTTGAAAAAAACTTCACAGTGAAGCAAACTGAATTCCGATGCAGACCTTTATTATTAATATGTGTTTATTTCTTCAAGCTGAACCATGTTGTGTGCTTGTGCTATGACACTTGCTATACCACTGACTTATACAAGCAATGCTAACCTGCCACACGATTCAGAAAACAAGGGTCGCGCCATTCGCGGACCGCTAACCCTCTCTTCGTCGATTGACAGCATCCCACCAATCGCTGACGTCATAAAATACTTTTGTTTACATTCACTGTTGCCAACTTCTGCTTTTCACACCAAATTTAGTGGGTATTCAAAACGCGAAAATTTTTGAGTTTTGTGCTTGGTGCTTTTGTTTTTAGTTTGAAGACATCAAATTAGAAAATCTTAAAAAAATGGAAGCAAAATTTATAGCAATCGTAAGTGTGGTAAGCAATTTTACAAAAATTTAAACAAAATCATGGCACACTGACAATCATAAGCGACAACGAAATATGTGCAGCACCTTCAATCATGCCAGAAAAAATCGCCCCTTGTGCAAGAAACATTGATTTTTATTAATTTGAATCGGCATCCTTACAATA
>NW_016158076.1:31037-40397 GCF_001687245.7 Rhagoletis zephyria | reverse complement strand
AAATTGTGTATTCATATAAAGTCCATAAAATACACCAATAAAAATTTGGTGCTTTTTCAAATTCAAAACTTGGCAACACTGCCTTTTGTTCGATGCTTCCTCTTTTTCTTGTCGAGTTCGTCTTGCTCTCACATTCTGGTATATTTTGACGTCACGGCCAGTCGCTCTCAGCTCGATTGGCGCAATCTTGTATTCTATCATTCTTGAACCTGCCATGTACATACGTACATCTTGACTGAAAATTTATATCGAACCCTCAAAACGGGGAAACTTCGCGAGAGTGCACCACGCTTTGAACAAAATGACTTTTTTGGGGGGGTAGAGGAGGTCGTACACATCACAAAACTGAAAACCAGACGGCAAGGAAACTCATAGTTTACGAGAAATTTGTAATTAAAGTTGAAAATTTCACCTAACAAAATGTACGATAACAAACCATTTCAAACAAATACAAGTGTGCAGAAAACACACATTCCAACTAAATTAAGCTCTTTGAACGTTTATCTATTTTATATTTTACTAATTTCATTATTTAACGACCAGGAACACGTTTATAAATATCTTTACTTTCCTTTTGAGAACCGAATTAGTATGTAAGTGTGTAACTATGGACAATGACCGAAACGAAAGTGGCCGCACATGTGAGTAACGTGTTGCCAGAATACGTTTCAAGATGTGTTTCCAGATGTTCAAAGCGTAAGAATATTATAAAGGCGAATATAATAAGTTATATTATTTTATAAGTTTAATAGCAATTATGAGTATTAGCGTAGGAATATTATCAAGGCGAATAGGAACAAGTAAAGAATACCACCGTTTCGCTAGAAAAAAAAAAACTAAAAATAGAAGTCGAAAAATAGGAGTTGCGTCCACAGTATTTTTGTGTAAATTCTTTTCGCGTGGCGCTCGCCACTTTAGGATTATAACCCTTACCAAATAGAATTCTCCTAGAACTAGAACTGTAGGTAACTAGAATTCCCTTTCTGTGTGGTAAACCTGGGGTAAACAAATTATTTATATATATATCTGGCAACGCTGCAACATGTCAAGTAAATTCACGTGTGGTTTTTGTCGCGAAATAATAAAAGTTAATTCGTCTAGTATTCTATGTACTGAATGTAATAAATGGATCCATGGAAAGTGCACCGGTCTGGACTGAAAAGTGAGGTTACTGTCTACGTATCGAATGACATGTCTGAAGCTGACCGTGATGAGTCTGCCGCCAAAATCATTGAGGGCATATTAGAAAAATACTTCGTCCCGTTCAAAAATGACATTGAAAACAGCTTAGCAGATATTAGGGCTGAGTTAAAGAAAATTAACAAACAAAACGAAACCATCACGAAACAGTACTCCGATCGGGGCATGGGCGCAGATGAGCGAGATGTTGAAGAATCTAGCTTTGATGCGGATTGTGGCTAGACGTTCGTCCACCGGGGTGAACGCCAGTACTCGGCGACGGAGTCTCTCTCCTACCACGAATCCAACACCGAATTTGCGCTCCTTTACGTGGCAACTGTAGTAGACGTCGCAAGGCTTCACGCTTACTTTACCTTGCCCCGTCCATCGCATTTCTTGGATGGCGGTGGGCCTCGGATGAGACCCCTTTTTCTGATGACGACGTTGCTAAATCATTATGGAGAGCAAATTCCAATATGTCTAATATGAAATTCAAACCTGACCTAACACTAGCTCAACGAGATCATCTAACGGCGTTACGCAACGAGCTCTGTGAATCAGACCAGAAGGACAGTAAGACGATTGGTTGGTGGACAAACCGAAGCCGCACACGCGCAAGCGGGCAGACAAAGCGCCAAAAAACTAATAGTTTACTATCAGAATACAAGGGGGTTGCGGACAAAGCTTAAGGAATTCTTAACCTCCACCGCAAGTCTCGAAGCAGATGTCATATGTATCAGCGAGTGGTGGTTGCACTCGTCTATCTCGGACGGCGAAGTTATCGATGGTACATATGCTATATTTAGAAAGGATAGGGATCTACTAACAAGCATCTACGACCGTGGTGGAGGTGTATTCATAGCAGTCAAGAGGGGTATCCGTGCTGAACTGGTAGCAACAGACCACGATCACATAGAGCAAGTGCTAGTAAAAATCAGGGGTCTACAATGTGACCTAATCATAAACAGGATGTGTATTTATCCCACCTTATTCACAACCGGAGACGTACAAAGCCCACTTGGAAACAGTGTCTTATATGTTTTTATTAATAAATTAATTTCAATACATTTATAACAACGCAAATCATATTTAATTTACCTATTCCTCACATTTTATTCAGTAAATGAATTCCATCTTATGTATTAGTGTATAGTGTAGTGTATAGTGTATACATACATACATATGTACCATTCGGTATGCATTCGGTGTGCTTAAATTAAAAAAGCATCACTAAATAACGCACCAAGCATTGAATTCCAATTATTTTGGCTTTTTGGTTTCCCAAAAGCACTAAATTTAGTGCAAAACGCACGACCTTGGCAACAGTGAGCTGAGCACATCAATGCTCAAACAGTGATGCCAGACCAAGTATTGAGTAAATGCGCTATGTGTATTTTTCTTTTAAAGCAAAAGTTCTAATTGGCGAGGGGATTGATTTTTGGTTCTTACATGGAACACTGATACGATTCAAAAACTTATCTTAGGACTTAATTAAAATAATCAATATTATTTGTAGACGAATATATATGTGTTCGTATGAAATAGTCGCTTACGTCGGGAGGCTGGCTTTAGTAGAATTTACCATTTCCTATATTCTTTAAACCACAAGGAATTTTTTTATGAGACTTTATACGAATATTGACTTGCTAGCATCGCAACTGCCTCTTTTACGTTTATTTTCCAAGAGTTCTTCAACGACTCGGCGCCAGTGAGTCTTTCGCAATCGTATGCTGCGAATGGTTAATTATACTAAAGCCAGTTTTCTGACATAAGCTACTATTCTATATGAACACAGACATGTATACTTCCTAATAGGCTTGTAAAATGCCCAATACCCAAATCCCTCGCACGAGTTATTATCGGTAAAAAATTGGGTACGCTCAAATCGCTGCAGCAAGTACAGCGCCAGTGAAACAGTGTTGATATTTTAAGTATAATTGTACTTTTTTCAGTACAATTAATTTTAAAATGTACTAAAGTACAATTTGCCGATTTTAAGTACAATTTCAACATCAAAAATACTTTTTGTACCAAACGCTCAAATCTCTTCTAGCACTTTGATTCTTAATCCGTATACATTTAAGTAAATTGATATACCTATATTTCATATTTGCTACAAAACGAAATTAGGAATTGTAATTTTGAATGTAAACGTGATTGTGAACAGTAATATTAGAGATGTGCGTTATAGTGATTGCGATTTCTTATCACCGGCGGGGGAAATATCCCTCATCGCAATTTATTTTGAAAAAATCTTTGGAAATGCAATTTTCCTAATGGCGATCCTGCAGAAATAGAAGTAATTGAGCAGTTCGGGGGTTGAAAGTAAAAAAAAATGTAAGTAAATTCCATGCGTTGAAATTATAAATTTCCCTTGAGGATTTCCATTTTATCGATAGTGATCTCATTTTATGTTCATTAATATGAACTGACCTATATAGTGTATTAATGTTTTATCATCATTGTCTTCATCTTTGACAAAATTACACGGTCACCCGGTATTTACTTTATTTTTTTAAATAATTTTAATTATTTTTTTATAAAATTGTAGATAATGAGCAAACAAAAACCTTGCATATAAATCGAAACTTGAAAGAATGAAAAAAATCAACAAAGTTTCATCAAATTTTCACAGTTTTTGTTCAGAATTTGTAGACATGTTTTGGGTTAACATTTTTGTAGCCCATTCATTCTAGTATAATAAGGTGCAAGTTTGAAGTGTCTAGAAAATACCATTGATTTTTTTAAATTTTCTGTTTGCGGTGTTGCGCACTTTCTTCCATATAACGAACGTTCGCATTTTATGTTATATGGATGAAGGCGCGTGTAGCGTTGTTGTTTTTTATTCCAATATTTTAAATTAGGTTTATTTCATAGTTATATTTCATAGAAAAAAGTGCAACACCTTCAACGAAAAAAGTTCTCAAAAATCTACGCGAATTGAATGTACTATCTCGATCATTTAAACATCTCGGACTCGCCCACCACTAAAAATGATTATTTAAATCTAAAGTATATATTAAATGATGTTTAATATTTGCTTTAGAGATGAAATTTCGACAAATTTGTTTAAACAAAAATGTTAAGCGCATATGCAGAATGTGGAAGCGAGATTCTTCCGCTTCCGTTTCTATGTTTATATCATTTATCAGTTTAAGCACATACGATTAAATGTAAAAAAAAAATATTTTTAATTGCGGATCCGAAAGAAATATTTATTAGTTGCATTGAGTTACGCAAAAATAGAGCCGAAAATCAATCGATTGTGCTGAAGGTGCCGGCTGCTTCCGAAAGGGCCGAAAATGGCACAATGCACACTCATTTTCCATCACTGTCACACATACAATCTCACTATTCTGTTGACTTCGCTTTCCCCTTCCGATAACTTTTTTCTTCCGCGCTTGCCCAGCACCGCTGTGCAAACCTTTGCACGCGCAGTCGCCCGCGACACATATGTGCTGATTTGGGCATCCCTAGCTTAGACGACGAGAAATCCAAGGCCAAAGAATTTGAAATTTTATTAGTCTTTCAATGCTCTAGGAATCGGAGCACAGGAAGCATAAACCGTCCGGACTCGCTCCAGAAAGGAAAAATCATTGCTCCGCAATTTTCTTTGTGGAATATAAAATTAAATGCGCTCTAAAAGAAATGGACAGTCGATTTCTCCACAGATAATATCAAAGATAAAGCAGAGTGAAAGAACACTCATACTTTGTAAAGACTTCAAGTTAATTAAAGCACATCTAGCATCATACGAAGGAATCGGATCATCAAAGTTAATTGATCTGAGAGCAAAACGAAGAAGAATCTTTGGAATTCGCTCAAGTCTATTAATGTGACAAAGGTGATATGGCCTCCATATAAAGACAGCATATTCTAACTTAGATCGTACAAACGAGGTAAAAAGTAACTTTAGTGTGTAAGGATCAGTAAAGTCTGAACAGAAGCGCCGAATAAAGGCAAATGTAGAATATGACTTAGAAATTATATAACTTAAATGACTCCGAAATAGGAATTTTGAGTCAAAAATTACGCCCAGATCAGAAACTTCATCCAGAGTGGTGAGACGTGATTCCTTAATTAAATATGAAGTAGCAAATAACTACCTGGATTTGAAAACCGTTATGTGAGAACACTTCCTAATATTTAGCTGAAGTTGATTTTTATCACACCATGCCACGACGTTATTGAGATCTGACTGTAGCTTAGCAGAATCAGATCGACTTGAAATTGTTTTAAACATTTTTAAATCGTCTGCATATAAAATTAATTCAGAAAATTTAAAACAATCAGATATATCATTAATAAAAATTATGAAGAGTAATGGATCCAGAATACTGCCCTGTGGGACACCAGAAGAGGCAACAAAAGGACGGGAAGAAACATTATCAACAACAACTACACATTTACGACATGAAAGGTACGACTTTATCAAAAGCCTTAGAAAAGTCGGTATAGATTGTATCGACTTGGAATCTGTCATTGAAAGTAGACGTACAAAATTCTGTGAAAACAGCAAGATTAGTGATGGTTGACCTGCCAGTCATGAAACCGTTCTGGTTATTAGATATGTGACGCTTTTCGGCAAAATACAACTTTTGTTTGATAATATATTCAAACAGATTCGATGTCGTAGAAAGTTTGGAAATAGGCCTATAATGAGAAACATCTTTTTATTAACAGCCTTGAATAAAGGTGTGATGGACGTAACTTTCCACGCATCAATAAACTCCCCGATTCTATCGATTTAATTAAAATTAGCAAAAGAGGATATGTAAGGGCAGGACAATTCTTGAAGAGATAGGATGAGAAACCATCAATATCCACATGCGAAGAGCTTTTAAGGCCCTGAATTCCATCCCAAATATCCTCAATAGACAGCGAAAGAGAGCCAAAGTTAATGGTGGAATTGGTTTTCCAAAATTATCACTCAGATGTTCCGACGATGGGTCAAAGTTAGAACTAAAAAAGTCAGCGAAAAGATCGGCTGCCCCCTGGGTGGAGGAAGCATAACTGCCATTGTAAAATACCTCGGAGGGAATATTAGAGCAGGACTTTTTGGACTTAACGTAACGCCAGAAAGCTTTTGGATTACACTTAATATCAGACTCAAATTTACGAATATAATTACGCTGGAGAATTTTACTTAAATGTTTGAACTTCTTGGAGTAGCGCAAATATTTGTCCCTATACGCTTGGGCACTTGTTAATTAAAATTTTCTTAAAAACTTATTCCTCAAATTCTTTAGCCTTTTTAATTTTCTCGTACACCAAGGAACCCTATAGCACTTCTTGCTAACACGTGGTACGTTTTCGCAGAAGATTTCATACATCTTTGTTTTAAATTTGTCAAAGCATGAAGAAATATTAATTCCAGTAAAAAGGGAATCCCTATCTAATAGAGAAATTTCGTTATCTACAATATTAAAATTACAACGTTTAAAGCAGAAGTTATTAATTTGATTATTAACGCAAAGACTTTTAAAACTGTAAAATTCTAGACGAATAGTGAGCGGTATGTGATGATTACAAGAACTGGATAAAGGATCAAGACATTCATGATGTGGGAAATGCATGTTATCACTTATGAAGATAAGATCCAGAATTCGAAAAAACTTGTTTAAAAAACTATTGATTTGAATAAAATCTAAACTTAAAAAACAATCAACTAAGTGGGTCTCCGAAAAGCTATTAATGTTTTTTGCAATTAGGGCATAGTTACTATCTACATATGACCATTCAATACTAGGCAAGCTTAAGTCTCCAATAACACAAAAGTTGCTACCAGAATGTTTGCAGACGAGAGCCGTTATGTTGTCAACATGCGCTTCGTAGAGACTATCAACACTGGACGGTGGAATGTAGGACGCACAGATATAGATATTCGTGGTACCTTGTACCACAACGCAAAGTTGGTCCAGAAGTGAGTCCACATTTTCTAAATGAATGAGTGATGAGCGATACAGACGCTATACCATACGCCATACATCAGGAAGTGACGCTGATTTAAACCACTTTGACACCTGCTATAACGATGTCTTTACACAGTTCTTAAAACTAAATACTCGAAAAGGGGCAGGCCCAGATGGGTTGCCAAACGTGTTTTTGAAAAACTGTGCTCTGCCTGGACGGTAGCTTATATTAGCCCTATTCATAAATCCGGCCCGAGATCGAATGTCTGTAATTATCGACCAATATGCATCCAGTCGTCGCTGGCTAAGCTACTGGAGAAAATGGTACTGCCTCATATGACCTTTGCTTTCAAAAACATTATAACTTCCACGCAACACGGATTCATTGGTGGCAGGTCAACGGCCACTAACCTGTATCAGTATATTAATTATGCTTTGGACGCAATGGGCGACAGTAAAGATGTCCATGCAATTTATACGGATTTCAGCAAGGCTTTTGACATGGTGGACCATAGCATACAAATCCAGAAACTTGGCTCATACGGAGTAAAAGGAAACGCTTTGGAATGGTTTCGATCCTACCTGTGTAATAGGCATCTGCAAGTCAGAGTTAATGGCCACATATCGAGCAGAGGTGCCACAAGGGTCACACTTGGGCCCAATTCTGTTTAATATCTTTGTAAATGACATAGGTAACCAATTTAAATCGGAATACCTACTGTATGCTGACGACCTAAAATTCTTTAACCAAATAACTAGTACAGATGACATGAGTAAATTACCGAATGATATCAATAGCCTAAGTGTCTGGTGCACATCAAATAAGCTTGGTCTAAACATAAGTAAATGTATTGCCATGTCATTTTCGCGTTCGCATAAGCCACATCCCCCAATACTCCCAAATACCCCTATACTCGAATATTGCAATATTGTCTGGGCGCCTTTCACTGACCAGCTTGTAAACCGACTGGAATCTACTCAGCATAAGTTCTGTAAATACTTATACAGGTTTTTAAATTCAGTGGGAGCAGCGACGAGCACGGATGAGGTCTATAACCACTTCAAAATTAACAGCCTGTCGTTTAGAAGACAGGCTTGTGACCTGCTTTTCTTTTATAAACTTGTTAACGGCATCGATATCTCATCTGAGATTTTAGCTCAATTTTCTCTCATTTGTCCAAGAGCAGGCCTCCGACATAATCGACTACTTGAAATTAAAAAGACTACAAAGAACTACGTGTGGAATGGACCCAGAAGCAGAATCTCTAGATTAGTTAACGAACACAGTTCTACATTGAACTTTTTCGGTGGATCTTACAACCAGTTCACGAAAAAATGTAAAGGATCAACTCTATAATCATCGATAACCCCACTTTAAAAATAGTAGATGTAACGAATCCTACATGAATTCATATTTTAAAAGTCCGAAACATATTGTTCTTATCTATTTTATTTTATTTCATGTGTGATTGTTTTTAAGCGTAAATCCGTTTGGCGTTAAGCATAAATAAATAAATAAATAAACGTGTTCCTCGTCGTTAAATAATGAAATTAACAAAATATAAAATAGATAAACGTTCAAAGAGCTTAATTTAGTTGAAATACTTAATTTAGTTGAGTACTGATTGTAATATAATTTATTAATTTGATTTAGCGTGGAGGCCTAAACATTACCTGTCGCGTTTTTTATTACAAGCTTTTATTTAACTTCACTTGTAAGTATGTATTTTTGTTCTTATGTCCTGGAACTTTGCAGTCAATATTTAACAAACTTCCCGATGAGCTACAGACTTGAAACTTCAAACTTAGCTCAGAACTCGAGGACAATGCAATGTAAAAGATGACTTAACCCGCTAGGTGGCGCAGGAGTCGAGATATTTGTAAAACCCGCATTTATAGTCTGATTTTGTTCATATTTATAACATATATTACTTATATGAAAATAAATAAATCCGAAAAAACATTGCCGATAGGTGTCGCAGAAGTCGAGATATTTGTAAAACCCCCATTTATAGTCTAATGTGGTTCATATTTAAAACATATCTTACTTGTATGAAAAGAAATACACCCACAAAAAATGTTGATGATAGGTGGCGCAGGAGTTGAGATATTTGTAAAAACCGTGTTTATTTATTTATTTGGTCTACAGAAAAAGGTTTTCTTACAGACAAATGGGTTAGAACATTTAGATACATAGTAATTTTTAATAAAAATAATAATAATAATAATAATAATAATAATAATAATAATAATAATAATAATAATAATA
>NW_016158076.1:0-24973 GCF_001687245.7 Rhagoletis zephyria | reverse complement strand
CTAAGCAGTCATAGATATTGTGTAATTTATCGTTCCCGGTTAAAGATATTAATTAATTTAGTTACAAAAAAGCGATTCACGTTTACGTTTACCTCATAAACTGAACGGAAATACAGTTCACTAGCTGGATGATAAGGTGCAATGTAAGGGTTTTCATGTTATTTATTCAAAATCTCAAGTAAGGTTGTCTTAATGGTAAAATGTGAGTCGGAGTNAAAAGCGATTCACGTTTACGTTTACCTCATAAACTGAACGGAAATACAGTTCACTAGCTGGATGATAAGGTGCAATGTAAGGGTTTTCATGTTATTTATTCAAAATCTCAAGTAAGGTTGTCTTAATGGTAAAATGTGAGTCGGAGTTGTCAAAATAGTCGTAATGCTTATTAAAGTCCTGGCATAGGCAACGAAAAGCATCATGCATTTCAAAATTTGTTCTACAAATAGTTAACTTAATGGGCTTGTAGTGTCTAGAAGGCCTAGAAGGAATACAAAACGTGATCTGGTTCAGTAGAAAGGGACTATTGACCATCCCCGCATCTCAATGCGGCTGTGCAGCGTTGGCAAATTTATGAGCTTCAAGCGGCTTTTGTACGGTGGGAGATTTAATGTCGAATCACAAGGCAAATTATTTAATGCGAATAATGAGAATTGTTTCTGTACCGACTCGAGCCTGTCAGAGTGCGTTTGATATCTAGGGTTCCATACGACGGACCCGTATTCTAAGATCGGCCTGACTAGGGAGGTGAAGAGAGCTTTAGTGACATAAGGATCTCTGAAATCTTTAGCCCAACGTTTGATGAAAGCCAAGACGCCCTTGGCTCTATTAACACAAGAGTTTACATGGGACTTGAATTCAAGCTTAGAGTCCATGGTTACGCCTAGATCGATGAAATTAGTTACCTGATCAACACTATGTTCACAAATGCGGTAGCTATATGATTGAAAGGGTTTTCTATGATCCGATTAAGTTCACAGTTAGAATGCATATTGCTTACATGAAAAGAAATAACTACACAAAAAATTTTGGCAGTTACTGGCGCGGGAGTCTATATAATTAAAAAAAACGGCATCTGTGCTCCGATTTTAGTCCACTTGCAAAGAGCTCTATGTAAAATTTTTTAAATTTTTAGTTTTTGGTGGTTAACTTACCAGTATTTAAAGTAGTTTCATGTCCACTAACAATACAGTGCAAAATCCTTATACATTCTGAAAAAATAGCATGAAATGTTAGCTACTCTAGCAAAAGTCGCTATAATACTTACCGTATGTATATATACACTTTCTGTTACTGATTAAGCATTATACTTTTATATAAAACTGTAATTACACTAGTTTTCATTTAATAGAAAACTGTATTCAACCACTTATGTACGTACTAAACTTGAATTGTCCACTCGTACAAAAGAAATTGTCTCGTTATATTTCTACGAAAAAATACAACCGTGCCTAAAATGTAAACGCCTTTGAATTGACCGAAGCGTGCCTTGAGAGTTCAGTTACGATAATTCAAACGAGTACGAGGCACGAAATGATATAAAAACCTCTTACTTTAACTTTTATCAAAGTATTATTACAAATAAAAAACATTAAAGCGAACTCGGTTACAGTGTCGTTATTTATATTTTCGAACGCCTCGTATATTCGAGCTAAAGTTGCTTTTGCCTGCAACACTTTCAAAAGTCGCTATAATATTTATTATACGTATTTATACAAGTTCGAAAGTCTCCATCTTCTGATGAACTTAGAAAACTTCAAGAAAACGTGGTAGTTTCGGTGCCTAGTGGAAGACGTCGTAAAAAAGAAGTAGACCAATCTTCATGGAAGAGAGAACGCGAAAAGCTAAGCTGGCTATGTAACAGTTACTGTTTCAAAACTCGCTATATTAATTTTTTATATATATAAAATTTGCAAAAACTACCATACTGCGATTTTGTTTTTTACTGTTATTAGACTCTTATTTATCCAAATTTTCAGATAATAAAAAAAAGATACAATTTGGAATTTACTTGTTGTTGTAGACGTTTTTTTAATTTATGGCTTAGTATTATAAAATCACATAACGCTGTTTGCAAGTGAACTACTCATTTGGTTTATATTCAAAATATGTGTATTGTCTATTTAGGGCGTGTGTGAATCGGTAACAAAGTTCTCTGGGGAAAGCTGTTGAATAATATTTTTACTATGGTGAGACAGTTTTGCCAATCTGTTGTGTGAAATGAAATCTTTTTTGACAGCAGTAAATTTTTGATAACCGCAGATTTAGTCAGAATAAAGTATTACAAATTGAAGTGAAATTAATAGTTTAAGAAAACATCTACCATCACTGATAGCATTTCATCAATTTAAGCTTTTGTTTTACGAAAAATTACACACAGCAACAATCTTTGCGATTGTCAAAATCTTCTATGCATTTGTCAAAAATTTCACTAGCCTCATGAGCTACTGAAATTTTATTCACCTCATAGTTGCCAAAAATTTACTTGCCGCAAACTTTGTTACCGATTCACACACGCCCTTAAATTTAAATATATTGAAAATTTTGTTTGTTACGGTCAAATCTAGCACGTTAGGTAAAAAATGTAGCTAAAAAGCAGGTCGCGGAAAATTTTGGCCGCGAACGATTAAAAGTACGACCTTCTCATATTAACTCGTTTTGCAATTGTATTTTACCGCTGTAAATACTTAAGAAAACGGTCGTGGGCGAAAACATTTGCGCCTGCTTCGCATGCACACGCAAATTCAGATTCAGGTAGTGACTTACTAAGCCTTTTTCACGCAAAGTAGTTAGTATTCTAATGTTTTATGAATATGCGTATGTAAATATCGTTCGTGATCTTAACGATCATTAGTATGCTCGTAAGAGATCGTAAACGCTTTTATGCGCCGTGGAACTTTAAAAATCACTATAAATTGAAAGTAAAGAGGTTTTGACGGCGATTAGTTGCAGAAAGATGGTACTTTGATCATTCTCTGCACCCTGATAAAAATTTCAAAAAATAGTATAAAAAAATATTTAAAATAAAATTATAGTACAAAAACCCGCTTTTATTACAACAAGAACTAAAAAGTATAAAATAATTGATATATATAGCGATTCCGTTTAAGAAGAAAGGAAGTTCCCTAACTTGATTTAATTTAACTTTCTTAAATCAGCTAAAAATATGATTAAAAAGATTGGCCCGTAGTCATAGACAAAATAAACTCCACTGTAAAGTTTGTTGCAGCTTTTTGACATAATTTTCAATGGGATATCTTTAAAAAAAAACTGCAACAACCTTTACAGAGAAGTTTATTTTGTGTATGACAACGGGCCAATCACTTTAATCATATTTTTAGCAGATTTAATAAAGTTAAATTAAATCAAGTTAAGATCCCTAACTATTCTATTCTTCTTAAACGGAATCGCTATATATATCAATTATTTTATACTTTTTAGTTCTTGTTGTAATAAAAGCGTGTTTTTAGTTTTTAACCGACTTCCAAAAAAGGAGGAGGTTATCAGTTCGTCGGAATATTTTTTTTTTTATGTATGTTACCGCATAACTTTGGACCACGTCAACCGATTTCGATAACTTTTTTTGGCAACGGAAAGGTATTGTCTCAGAGGTGGTCCCATACTAATTTGGTTTAGATCCGATCATTGAATCATGAAATATATAGAGATATATATATATTTTTTTAAGTCGGTTTTTTTTGCTAAAAATTACTTGTTTAACTATAGCATTCGCACATTTATTTAAACCAAACGCAAATCAATTTAACCCAAACGTAAATCAATTTAACCTAAACGCAAATTAAATTAAACCAAGCGCAAATTAATTTAACCCAAACGCAAATTAATTTACCCCAAACGCAAATTAATTTAACCCAAACGCAAACCGAAAACTATCATTGCCACTGTAGATTAGTAGTTGTAGTTTGAATCTATAGCAATGGTGGGCACGGCATGGAACAATTGTTTATGCTCACTTCACACTAGAGACCTGCACGAGTGATTCCGGCATCATATGAGTACGACTATTACTAATCGTTTTATGAGTACAGCGATGCTTTTTTAGAATCGTATAATCGCTCACACGATGCCGATTCTGCCGATGCGACATTGTAGCATCGGACGATTACTATTTTGGCATCGCCGTAACACGTAACGTGTAAAATGCACTAAGCGAAATACAACAAATACATAATTTTTAGATGCTGAACTTAAAATAAAATAAATCAAAGGATTTATTAGTTTTCCGGCTAAAGAAAAAATTATTTAATTTTAAAGACAACCTTATTAAACTTATCATTTCAGTTTATAATTCATGTTTTATAGTAGAGAATAAAGTATTTTTAATTCGTCTGTTTATGTTGAGAATGTAAAAATAAAATTGCATCCAAGTTTTCGCTTTTTAAATTTGTTCTTCGGTCCGATTTGCCGAACTGAAGCACCTTTCACTTGATGCGCGGGATGCGGGAATACATAAAATATGTTGTGAAAGTTTCTCTAAGAGTGGAAATTCTTTCCCAAGGGTCTTCCACCAATGCAAAATATCTGATTCCGGAAAGTTGGCGTCTTTATACAACTCCATTTGCACGTTTATTACAGATTCGTGGTTGCGGATGTTCGGAAAATGGACATCTTTGTATTCAGATAACATCTGGTCTAAAGTATCTACATTATCATCGATGGAATTTTTTGTGTCTAGGCTTTCATATAACGTGCTTACATTACTTTCCAAGGATGACATCGTGGCTATATTAAGAAGCTCATCTTTCACTAGGTGGTACACTTCCTCACGTTCAACCTCGTTTAAATAACGTAGCTGCTTATATTCTGGCCACAAAAATGCTTTTGTTGAGTTGTAACTTCTTTTCGAACAACTCTAAACAATATGGAACTATAAAACTAATCTCCTCATTGCTTTCTTCGTTTTTAAGTTTCAATAATTTCATTTTAACAATATGCATATGTAATAAAACTTAATGAATAGTTGGGTCTTTTTCACCCTCTAACAGTAATATTGCGCTTTTAAACGGTTCTAAAAATACAAGTACTCTGTCTAATAAATGCTTTTCAATCCCGATAAGACTATGCGATTCCTTTGATTTCTCCAAAATTTCTTCAATGGTGTTCAAATTTCGACGCACAGAAAACAGCATATCAAATACTGTGTTCCACCTCGATGCACATTCTTGTTTTACAGTCGTTTCTAACGTACAGTTTCTACCTGTTCGTTTTAAATTTTCCACTAGAGTTTTACATGCGTTTATTAAATGTAATACATGAGGCGCACCCTCTCGGAGTTTTGCTTTGTCGAAAGAATGTTTTAAAATAATATTAAGCATATGGGCTGCACAATTAATTCTTGAGTGATTGTGTAAAGCCTTTTTTATATTTGATCCTTGATCAGTTGTAAAAGTAATTTTTTATGTAAATCCCGTTCTAAGCCCAATTCTTCAAACTTATCTCCTATTGAACTGATGATATTTTCTGCTGATTTTTTAATAACGTTCCCATCCTGATCAGTAGACTCAAATGCAACTGTGAATAAAGAGCGACTGAAAGAAAAAGCCCCATTAAATTAACTATTTTGGAGGTTACATGTTAGTTTACAAATCTTCCCTTACTTTTGAAATTTCCCAGTAGTTTCAAGATAATGTACGGTTAAAGTAAGAAAACTCCTCTGCTTCTTGCTGTCGGTCCACAAATCCATTGTACTAGCACACCTGCCTAAAATATATTTTGTAATATTGCACATACTTATAGAGAGAAAGAAAAGAATGCAATCAACCTTTTTCCATGTACGGTCGAATGTTATTGACGAATATTTCACGTTCAGAAGTGTGGACTTTCAGTAGTGTGCGGCTTACCATAGTAGNATATTTCACGTTCAGAAGTGTGGACTTTCAGTAGTGTACGGCTTATCGTAGTAGAATGTGGCAGTATATCGATTGAAAATTTTTTTGTTCCTAACTTGACACCTACTTCTATTAGACATCGTGCCATGTCTTTGAAACCAGAACCATTTACAGCGTCAAATGATCGTAGATCTCTAGCAACAAACTCAACACAACTTCTGGTCACTTCATTTCGGATTTCTTCATTTACAAAAACGCACGATTTTCTCCTCTTTGTCTCAGTTAAATTTTCGTTTTCGCTTAACCGTTTGTAGCAAGTATGCTTTTTTAAATTTGAAGGAATACTTCCTTTTCCAAACTTAAATATTTTCTGGCATCGTTCACACAAAACATACGGCACTATTTCCAACGTACTGGAATTTATAATTTTCTTAAAGTTTTTCCATACGTCACTGGAGCCAGTAGCCTCAATCGCAGAATATTCTCCCGATTTTACTTTATTTAGCACTTCCATTTTGCCGTAAAATCTTGTTTTTGATGCTTTCACGTTTTAATGAATTTTTTAATTTTTGTCATTGTGACAAATTTTTCAAATTTAACTTCGCTCAACAAAAACGTCTCATATGAAAATGATGATATGAAAAAATATCCGTTTGCTACCAAGTAAAACGATGCTTTGCCAACGATGTCACACAAAAATTCAAGTATTCGCATCGTTTCTATTCATACTCGGCGATTACTAACTTGTTATATTTTTACTTATTCGTGCAGGTCTCTAGTATAGACTCAACAGAATTAAATAAGTATGTACTTCGTCAGCACCATAAAATTCCATATTTTGTCGATTTAAGTGTAAAAATGTCGGGTGCAAAAATATTTAGTACCTTAGACGCAGATCGTGCTTTCCATCAAATTAAATTAAGCAATAAAAGCTCAAATTGTTTAGTCATGATCACACCTTTCGGAAGGTATCGTTATTTGCGTTTACCATTTGGTATTTCGTCTGCTACAGACGTATTCCAACAATGTTTTGAAACCATTTTTTCGGATATAGAAGGTGTTGATATTTACGTTGATGACATACGGGTCTATGGTAAAACAATAGAAGAGCACGATCTTGATTTCAGTAAAGTACTCGAAAGAGCCAAAGAGAGAAACATAAAATTTAATTTAAAAAAATTTAAACTTGGCTGTAACAAAATAAAATTTATGGGTCATTATTTTACGAATGAAGGTATACAAATTGATGATGAAAAAGTTAAAGCAATAAAGAAATGAATCCACCTGGAAGCAAATCGGAATTGGAACCCTTTTTAGGTATGTTGACCTATGTAGCAAAATGTGTCCCAAATTTAGCAGCTAAAAATGTTAGTTTAAGAGGATTAATAAAAAAAATGCAGTATGGAACTGGGATGAGAATTGCAACAAAGAATTTATGGAAAAAAAAATACTAGCACAAGCGCCAGTCCTGCAATACTATAATGTTAAAAACCCCGTAGAGTTATGTGTAGATGCTTCTAAATATGGTCTAGGAGCAGTGCTTTTGCAAATACGACATTGAAGTTCAATATAAGCCTGGTAAAGAATTACTCTTGGCTGATCCTTATCGAGACTAAAAAATAACAATAGTGAAAAGTTAGACTTACAAAAAGCGATAAATCTACAAGTTTGCTTTGTTACAAACAATTTGCCAATATCTTTAGACAAAAAAGATGAGTTTAAAAAAGAAATGCAAAATGATAGTGTGGGAATGCACCCACCCATGCAACCCTGCGTTACTGAGATTGACAGGACAGAAAAATAAATGAGGCGGGAAGAGCAGAACAATTGGCGCGAACGAGGACATCACAACGTTTTCCCACAACACAGGCGATTTATTCATTCTATTAATCTGTATAATAATAATTACACATTATTTCACATCAATAAAAGTAATTGCTTTTACATTTGGGGGCTCGTCCGGGAAAACGTTGGTGTGTATATTTTACCCATATTATAACTGAGTCAACGAGAAGCATTATGCCGAGTGCTTGCGATTGGACTGCTACCCGGTTGCGGGAAAAAGCTAGAGAGCTTGGTCTGTCGGTCAGCGGTACGAAGGCGGAACTCATAGCTCGATTGATGGAACATAACCCAACCGGGGAATGGACGAATGAAAATAGTGAGCGCAACGATGGCGCTCATGAAGAAGATTGCAACGTGTTTTGGAGGTGCAACTGGCGACAACGACGAATTAGGAGGCCAAGGCAACGAGGAATGCATGCGGAAGAAGTATGAACTTGAGCTAAAAAGACGGCGACAAGAGGCAGAACTCGATAGACGTGAGAGAGAGCTATTAAGAAGCGAGCTCGAGTTTACCCAGCGTGAAAATGAGTTTCTACGCGGAAGCGGACGGCGAAATTCTGAGCATGACTCAATGCGACGGCAGCAAGATGACACCAGGTTTGACAGACAACGTACTATAACACCTTCGCAAAACACCATATCGAGAATGAGCATTAAAGCATTGGCGGATCTAATAGGCGTATTCGACGGGACACCAGATATGTTGAGCGTGTGGAAGAGGCAACTGATTTTCATAAAAACGGCACATGATCTCAGCGATGATGAAGCAAAAATACTAATCGGCATGAAGTTAAAGAAGAGTGCATTCGAGTGGTTGCACTCGAGAGCGGAGCATTTGGAAATGACATTCGATTCATTGGTTACTGAGATTGAGCGTATGTACAAGCCCCAAAGTAGCGTAATAGAGCAGCGGAAGAAATTTGAAGGTAGGCTGTGGAGAAAGGGTGAGTCATTCAGAGATTATGCGCATAATAAAATTGTCATTGGTAATCGCATACCTATTCCAAGTAAAGATTTGTTAGAATATTTAATTGAGGGCATACCAGACCGCGTCCTGTGCAATCAGGCAAGAATGCAGCAATTCTCTTCCACTGAGTCACTCATAGAAGCATTCGATAGGATCAAGCTAGGAGAATCATTGATATCGACAGAGGTCAGGTCGATAAATTCAGTACGCGGTGGTAAAAGTTCGGCAGCGGCGAAAGGTAAACACGAAGACAGCAAAGGGGGTCCAAAAAGAGTTTGTTACAATTGTGGTCACCCGGATCATATTAGCGCTAATTGTCCAGTCAAGACGCAGGGACCGAAATGCTTTGGCTGCAATGAGTATGGTCACATTGCATCCAAATGTCCACGGAAGCTAGAAGTTCCAAAGCAGTCAAATATTGTGACGTGCACAGCACGGAAGCAGTATACCAAAAACGTGGCAAATGGCGAACGTGTCATCGATGCCTTAATTGATACTGTTAGCGACTTAACTTTCATGTGCTACGATGAGTACCTAAAGCTCGGGTCTCCTACATTACGGCGATGCAAGCTACGCTTCGCTGGGTTAGGCTCATACTCACATACTGCAATTGGGGAGTTTGATACTAAAATACAAATAGATGGGCGTCTGTTTCCAATACGAATTTGCGTTATTTCCGATAGCTTGTCAAGCCATTGCCTTCTTATTGGAACAGATTTTCTGGAGAAAAGGAACTTTCATGCGAAGAAAGGGCTCATTTGCATTGATGCAGACGAAGATGACGAGGTAGCTGAAATTATGCAAATCAATTTATGCGAAGAGGATAGTAAAGAAGAGGTGAGATTGTCTCACATCGAGAACGACGACATGAAGGCGGAGGTTCGAAAGCTAGTTACCGAGTATCAGCCTAGAAAGACGATCGAAACGACGGTTAGCATGAGGCTTGTGCTCAAGGACAATGAGCCCGTGTATCAAAAGGCGAGGCGACTGTCGCCTATTGAAAGAGATATAGTCAACAAGCAGGTTGCGGAGTGGGAGAGCCAGGGAATAGTTAGACCATCTTCATCCGACTACGCCAGTCCCATGGTACTTACCAAAAAGAAGAATGGTTCACATCGGCTTTGTGTCGATTACAGGCTTTTAAACAGAAAAATCGTTAAGGATCGATTCCCGCTGCCCTTGATCGAAGATCAGCTAGATCGGCTCCAGGGCGCAAAGATGTTCAGTACCTTGGACCTGAGGAATGGGTTCTTCCATGTAAAGGTCGAAGACGCTAGCGTAAAATACACCTCCTTCGTTGTGCCAGACGGGCAGTTTGAGTTTTTGCGCGTGCCGTTTGGACTCTGAAACTCTCCACCGGTGTTCCAGAGGTATATAAACGCTGTTTTTCGTGACGTCATCCGTGAGGGAATCGTGCTGACATACATGGATGACCTAATAGTCATCTCTGCGGACTACGTCGACGGTTTAGAGCGGCTGAAACGAGTGTTAGGCATTGCATCGAAAGCAGGACTCGATATCAATCTGGAGAAATGCCAGTTTCTTACAAGACGCGTCGAGTTTTTGGGCCACATCATTGAAGACGGAATTGTGAAGCCGTCTGAGACGAAGATCGAAGCCGTAAAGCATTTTCTTAAGCCAACGACTGTTCGACAAGTACAAGCCTTCCTAGGCTTAACAGGCTACTTTAGAAAGTTTATCCCAGACTATTCACGAATAGCGCGTCCCCTATCCAATCTGTTGAGAACAATTGTTACTTTTAAATTCGATGATGCTGGGGTGCATACTATGGATGAACTGAAGACGTACTTGACCAGCCGACCAGTGCTAAGCCTATATAGAACAGGAGCTAGGACTGAACTTCACACGGACGCCTCTAAAGACGGGTATTGAGCGATACTATTGCAAGAGGATGAGGTAGACGGACTGATGCATCCAATCTATTTTGCCAGCGGTAAGACGACTCAAGCGGAGGAAAAGTATCCAAGTTACGAGCTGGAGGTTTTGGCTATCGTCCGTTCATTGCGCAGGTTCCGGGTGTATCTATTGGGCATTCCATTTAAAATAGTCACCGATTGCAAAGCGTTCACGATGACCATGGAGAAGAGAGATTTGTGCGTTAGGGTGGCACGTTGGGCACTATTTCTTGAAGAATTTCAATACGCCATCGAGCATAGACCGGGACGCAGTCTGAAGCACGTCGACGCACTGAGTCGCTATCCACTCTCGTCATGTTTGGTGGTTACAGAAGACGAGGACAGCCTTACAACGAGGCTAAAAAAACTTCAACGTGAAGACGACGAATTGAGTGAAAAGATTGCACTAGCTGAGAACGGAGCTCATGATGGTTATAGCATTTGGCGTGGACTTTTGTATAAGGACGTAGGCGATGAATCGCGTATCGTTGTTCCAAGATCGATTCAGGCTCAAATCATTCGAAAGGCACATGAGCGGGGACACTTCGCTATGGAAAAAACGGCGGCTCTCATCGAAGATGTCTACTGGATGCCAGGTCTACGACAGAAAATCAAGAAAGTAATTCAAAGCTGTTTATCTTGCATCTTAGCAGAGCGGAAAACCGGTAAGTCGGAAGGATTCCTGCATCCAATAGACAAGGGGAGCTACCCTTTTCACACGTTCCATGTGGACCACTTGGGTCCCCTGCCATCGACAAGAAAATCATATCGCCACATCTTTGCTGTCATCGACGCTTTCACAAAATTTGTTTGGTTATATGCGACTAGGTCAACAACAGCGGCGGAAGTCATCGCGCGGCTACGGAAACAAGCATATGCATTTACCAATCCAAGACGCATCGTTAGTGACAGCGGCACCGCTTTCACTTCGAAAGAGTTCGCGGAATATTGCCGTGATGAGGGCATTAGTCACGTGTTAACAACGACGGGCATCCCGAGGGTTAACGGCCAAATAGAGAGGGTAAACCGGACATTAATCCCACTCCTTACAAAGTTATCTGCCCCGAAATCCGACGAATGGCATCGCCATCTCGAAGTTGCCCAGCGTCTTCTTAATACATCGGCGCACCGAAGCACAGCGGCTACACCGTTTAGACTCCTTTTTGGGGTTGACGCACAATTTAAAGAAGATCAGCAGTTAGTGGATCTACTGGAAAGCGAATCCATCACCTCATTTGATGCAGAGCGAAATGACCTGCGACGTCATGCCCACGAGAAGATCCGCAGACGCAGGAAGAGAACCGAGCCAACTTCAATAAGAAGAGAAAGGAAGCATCGATTTACAAAGAGGAAGATATGGTTGCCATATGTCGGACACAGCAAGCACCAGGTTCGAAGTTTTTGGGACCCTACCAGGTATTGAAATGTTTACCGAACGATCGTTATGTGGTACGTCGTGTCGGAAACGGCGAAGGCCCCAAGCAGACATCCACGGCAGCAGACTCGATGAAACTATGGGTTTGCGACGATGATGAATGTCTCTATGGTAGCGACGATTATGGCATCGACGAGCCCAACTACAGGCATAACGAACATAGACCCTCGGGGTCGAGGCTCCTGTCAGGACGGCCGAGTGTGGGAATGCACACATCCATGCAACCCTGCGTTACTGAGATTGACAGGACAAAAAAAAAAGAGGCGGGAAGAGCAGAACAATTGGCGCGAACGAGGACATCACAACGTTTTCCCACAACACAGGTGATTTATTCATTCTATTAATCTGTATAATTATAATTACACATTATTTCACATCAATAAAAGTAATTGCCTTTACAATAGTGAAATGATAACACTAGCAAAATACATAAAAGAAGGTTGGCCAAATAATAAAAATGATGTGCCAAATAATATTAAACAGTATTATACAATGGCTACTGAGTTAACTATAATAGATGATTTGATGTTTAGAAATAATAAGCTGTTAATTCCTTATAAATTAAGAAAACAGATTTTGAATCTGATTCATTACAATCACTTAGGTAGAGAGAAATGTAAAGCTAGGGCTAGAGAAGTAGTATTTTGGCCTACCTTTAACAATGAAATAGAAAACATGTCAAACAACTGTGAACCTTGCTTAAAATATAAAAGCTCAAATACAAAAGAGCCTTTATTAAACAGCGAAGTTCCAAACGGACCCTGGCAAACGTTAGGTCTAGATATATTTTTTTACAAAAATTCAAATTGGTTGTTAACTGTTGACTACTTCAGTAAATACGTATAAGTTGCAAAAATAAATAGTATATCAAGTGAATGTGTAATAGCTGCTCTCAAATCGCAATTTTCCAGATTTGGGATACCGTTTTTAATTTACTCTGATCCGGGCACACAGCTAGATAGTCTGGAAATAAGAAAATTTGCGAATGACTGCAATTTTAGATGAGTTACCTCGAGTCCGAAACACTCTCAGAGTAATGGCATGGTGGAAAGGCATATTGGGACTGTAAAAAAAATGTTCAAAAAGCTTGATGAAGAACCATCTAAAGATCCTCCATTGGCACTCCTGGAGTACAGAAATACTCCCATAGGTGATGGCTTACCTTCGCCGAATAAAATAATGTATAAGAGAAAAATAAGAGGTCTTCTACTTACACCTGTTGATATGAAAAACGAGAAAGAAAACTCGGAAATAAAAGCTAAATTAACTATCAGACAATTAAAGCAAAAGAAATACTATGATAAAGGAGCTCACAATTTAAAAAATCTAAAAATAGGTAATAAACTTTATATTCGCAAAGTATTAAATAAGCCATTAGAACCAGCAAAGATAACAAACATTTGTAGTAGGCCAAAATCTTTTGAAGTTAAGTTAAACAACAATAATACAATAGAAAGAAACAGAAAGCATTTATTTGGTGCTGTAAGAAAAAACAAGAATGTAAAAGTAAATTGTAATACAAGACCGAAAGAAGATTACAATAATGATAAGAGAGATTTTAATGAAATATTTAAAGTCACAATTTTAACTTTAAGGAAATAAGTGCAGGTAATGGGAGAAATGAAGTTGTCCAAAGCCATGATAATATAATTAGTACAAAGGGTGGAAGAAAGGTTAATCGACCATTGTATTTAAAAGATTATGTATAAATATAAGTAAACAAAAATATTGCGTCTAGCACTTTGGAAAGAAGGATGTCATGATCAGCATGGCATCCAAGTTCAAGATGTATATGTATGGCCCCTATTAGGAGTTGCATTCGATCTTTGACTGTGGTCGAAAGTGCTGATCGAACGAATTTTCATTTGGTATTATGGCACTCATTCGATGAAGAATAGCGCTATTGTGAATTTCGCTCGTTTAGGTTGTTCACAATAGTATGTTTTCACCGCTGAGAAGCTTTGTTTACAGATCGAGCAAACTAAATAGTGTGCTTATACATATGTACATATGTAAATTTGTGCAAATTAAAATGAAATAAAGAAAGCGAGTTTATAAAAGCATGGTAAAAAACTGGCCAAGAGCAGAAAACGTGAGAGTTTAAGTGCAGTCTTACGAATATATTTTGACATACAATATATTTAAGAAATTTTGTGATCCAAATCTATTTAAAATATATTAAAACTATAAACAGCTCCATGATTTTGTTTTCAGAGATCGTGCCAACAGCGGATAGGGATTTTCTTTCATATCTAAAACCAGACTTTCGAGCTTGTGTTTACTATTCACGACGTTAGAACTGCTTGAAATTAATACAGATTGTTTAAAATTAGTGTCTAGCCGCCAAAAAGTAAGAAAACAAATGCAAAATCATACATTTTTTAAGTTTTCTACCATTTCGCTGCACCAACGAAAGCAAAATTCTGGCAGGTAACTAAAATATTTTATAATAAGTAACTAAAATATTTAATAATACTACGTTTCTAAATATATGTTTTTAAGATGTTTGCTATATAATTTTACACTGTTTGAATCATTGTAACATTGAACGATTTTTTCAACACGGCGGCCGCTCAGCGTTGAATTCTAAATAGTATCGGCGCAACTATCTCTATCTGTTGCAATTTCATTTGTTTACATTTAACAGCTGTTCATTTTGCAGCATATTCATCAAGCCGTTTTTAAGACGTAATTGTTGGGTTCAACGGTTGCCAGCAGTTTCGTAGCAGATGAGCTAAACAGCTACGTCTTATGAACGCGACCACTGCTTGTGTAAGTCAGTGGTATAGCAAGTGTCGTAGCAGAAGCACACAACATGGGTCAGCCTGAAGTAATAAACACATATTAATAATATAACCCGACTTGTCTTTATTAATAAATAATACGGAACCTAACTGAATAGTGACAAATAATCTGCACGATCTTCAAAGAATTATTGACAAAGTAGAAAATTACAGCAAATCTTTTGGGCTAAATATAAACATTGACGAAATAAGAGCAATAAAGACTATTCCAATGTGAGACTAATAATAGATAATAAAAACATAGAAAGGGTGGAAAAATATAAATACCTGGGGCTCTGGCTAAACGACCGATGGGACCATGATTGTGAAATAAAACGCAAGATTGAAGTAGCGAGAGCTGCATTCATGACAATTAAGAAGCTACTGACAAATCGGGACGTGCCAATAAGGTTATAGACGAGATTTCTTAAATGCTACGTATGGTCGACACTATTATATGGGTGTGAAGTTTGGACCCTGAGAGCCCCGAGTATAAACCGCCTGGAAGCATTCGAAATATGGTGCTATAGGCAAATGGTAAAAATAATTTGGACTGACAAGATGTCTAATGACACTGTGTTAAACATGGCGCAAACTACCAGAGGAATACGAAAAGATATTAAAAAAAGAAAAGTCGCATATTTCGGACATATTATAAGAGGAAGCAAATACGATTTGTTACAACTTTTGATACAAGGGAAAATCGAAGGACGAAGAGGAATTGGTAGAAGAAAAATTTCACGGCTCGATAATATCAAAGAATGGACCGGCCTTAAAACAATAGGCGAATTAATAAATGCAGCTCGACACAGACAACAGTTCCAAGAAATAATAAATAACCTGATAACTGCGGACGCAGGATAAGCATGTTTGTTTTGTATGTAATCGCGAACATCCAGCATTGGATACGCAGAAGAAGAAGAAGAATGCTATTGAAGACATTTGAAGTTCACAACGGGAGGCATTAGGATTCGAACGATACTATCGATATTGAGTAAGTATCGATACTGAGGGTATAAAAATGAGTACTTTAATACTCGATACCTTATTTGGTGATTTTACTGGATACTTCGCAAAGTACTCGTAGTATCGAATACTTTTTAAAAAACACACCTTTTAAATTTTTTCTTCCGTTGCTTTCTTTGCTTATATGGACTACTATCATTAAATTTTGTCCATCACTTAAAATAAACTGAAATTGCGTGTAGTCTGTTGCATAACATAAACCAAATAAGTTAAAAGTTTAATGGCCTTAATCATAAAAAATAAAGTAGGTTTAAAGAGTTTAATAAAATTACGTTTTCATACATTTTTCAGTTTATAAACCTTTTTTATTTTTTATGAATAAGGCCATAAAACTACGCAAAGTTCACGAAAATGCAGAATTTTTAGAAACTTTTTGGGTATGCAGTTTTGTAACCTATTCAAATTTACGTGTAGGCTACTACCGTTGACTTTTAATTCAAACTTGCACATTATTATACTAAAATTAAATAGGCTACAAAAATGCATACCCAAAAAGTTTAAAAAAATTTCTTAATAAAACTTAAAATTCGTGAAAGTATGTATATGTATATATATATATACATATATTTATATTTGTATGTATGTATGTACATTTAACGTTAAAATTACTTCTAACGTGAAAGTAAGTTCTGCAATGAAATAAAAATCAAATGTTTTAAATTTATATTGTTTTAATTTCAGGAAATAACTAGATATATGATTGAAGAATACAATGATTTTAGTATCCTAAAAAACGTATTTTAATGAGTCCGATACTGAGTAGTATCGATACTTTTTCCCTGATACTTTTAGAGTATCGATACCATGAGCTCGATGCCAGAATGAGTACTCAGTGTCAATACCAAAGTCTTAAATTTCGAACCCTAGGAGGCAATGAGCACGCCCCCACCTATACAGCAACCAGTTTTTACGGCATCTCGATCCTTACGGAAAACGTCATAGCGGTTCAGATCAAAAAACTCAGCATCGAAAAATTTTTCATTAAGCCATGTCTCGATAATGACAAATACGTCACACTCCGATTGCGAACTCAGCAGGCGCATATCCTCTGACTTGGTTCTTAAACCTGAAGCATTGTGAAAGTATATTTTAAAACATTTGCGGGCAATGTTTTCTCGAAAAAACGAAACGGACGAACGGCCACATTGACAGGCCAGAGGTCTGAGTTTAATATAGATTCAAATGAGTACTCAGGAACACCTAGTTTGAAATTTATTCTTTTCAAGTCAGCATCAGGTATACCTTTTTTTTACCAGCTTCTAGCAAGGCGTACTATTATTTATTTATTTATTGACAGTTGAGTGCTTTGCGACATAGTCAATAATATTATTCTCCGTGACTGATTTTGAGAAGGAAGATAAATGCAACCACTTGAGTCGAACTGCAACCTCCAACTCAATATTTGTATTAGCGCCCCAAACAGTCTTCTTATTTAAGTTTTTACGCTTTTTTTCTCCACTGTGGAGCACTGTGCACTATTACTTGGTTAGGTGCCATAACCAGTGTTGCCATTTTATACGTTTTCTGGCTAGATTTAGCCAGCTGCGACAGCAAACAGCCGGAGAAATTTCGATTTAGCCGGCAGCCGATTTGTTAGCCGTTTTGCAGAAAAAAATTAGCCGTTTTTAGCCGATTTTGCTATTTGTNCTTAAATTTCAAATATGTATATATGTTTCCATTTTTGACTAAGCGACCCAAAATCTGTTAGAAATGGCTACTAGCCTTATCGTGGAGAAAATTTTCATGTCAGGCAGGGTTGTATGAAATTGGGCCGATTTCGCTTATTTTTATTTTAAACGAAGAAGGGATTTTCTTCATAAAATTTTTTTTGTAAATGTCTTAATTTTAAGTGTGAAGTTGTATTCGCAAAGAAATAAATAAGAAAGAAAATAAGAAATTGTTTCACTGTTAAGAGACTTAAGATTCGTTTGTGTTTGGATATAGTGCCAACAAACAGAATAAATATTACATGTAGATATTGTCTTCCCAGATAGCGCATATTCAATTCTGCCTAAATTACAAAACATCATTTTTGCCCACTCCCAAAGGTTTAAGGTAAGGGAAAAATTGATATTTTCAAGCACTATGTACCCATATGTATTTTTTTAAACAAACTTTTTTGCTGAGAACTTATTTAAATTCCAAAAACCGAATGCCAACTTGAATTAAAGGAACCAACACTGAAGTGAGTCAAAATGAAAATAAAAGAGCACAAATTTCTATGTAAAGAAAAACTCTCTGGGAATCCTACGAGATATCTGCCGGTCATATGACCGGTCATCTAAATGGGAGATCTGCAGTCTTTTGGCATCATATTTTACATCAGAATTGAAGGGATTTCTGAAAAATCTGACCAGTTCTTTTGTGTAACTGTGATTTTGCATCCCTTGTCAATATATGGCCTCGGTTGATGTAAACTTAAGATCGATGTTTTACTGCCTTAAAATTGAAGGGAAATTGTTACAGCGTTTTTTATGTGTATTGGTTTCTATCGAATTTTTAACTTCTGTCCAAGAAATAGTCTTTTTACTCGTGATTTATTTAAATAAAACATGTGAAATTTAGTTGAAACATTTTAGCCGTTTTTAGCCGGTTTTATTTGCCAATTTAGCCGGTTCGTCAAAAAAGTTCTGGCAACACTGGCCTTAACACCAACACTATGATTGTTATTAACAGCAACAGCACCAGCAATCCCAACATCGGCGTTCTTGTCAATAACAGGCGTAGCGGGCAGCGCATTGAAGACATGAGCAGCATCCGTGCTAATAGTTGCCGACTCATGCGCAGCATTAGAAGACGAAGGCATAACTTCGATGTTTTTAACATTGGCATAGGTACGAGTAATATTAGCATTAGGAGTCATACGCTTCGCTGACATAACAGTTGAGAGAGCCGCATTGGTCACTGTCCGCTCTCCTTTGCCATCAGCATCAGGCGCAACAGTTGGATTGGGCAGCGGAGAAGCACTTTGGGAAACAGCGTCAGCAGAGAAACCCTCACAATTGTTGTCATTGTCGACAGCAACAACGCTAGAACTCACAACTAGGGTTCAATCGATACAAGTAAATACTCGATAATTTTCTTTTGATACCAAGTAAGTATCGAAGAAAAGTACTTGGTATCGAAAGAGTAATTTCTACTACTTTTATCATTGCAACGGCAACTCAACAAACGACGTTCGTTATTAGAGTTTTCGCGAAAAGTGCGGTCATGTAGTAGAGAAAGTAGAAATCGCTTCTCGGGAAAGCATTTAGAAAAGTTGTTGTTTCTTGGCAATGTTCCCCAAAAGCTATTTTTTTCATAAATATTTTGTGAAAAATATACTTATATGACGTTATATATGTAATTATAACTAATATTGTTCCTCAGCAATGTACCAAAAGAAACAATACAATTTTTTGTTTTCGTAAATAGTTTGTAAATGATGCGGTGCGCTGTATACTTATAGGGGTGGATAAGTTTCGGATTTTTATTTTTATTTTCAAATTAATTTTAGTTACTTTTTTATAAAGAATATAGCTCATTCTATGACAAAAACCATGTAAATCCAAGTTTCAAATTTTGTACAAAAATTAAAAGAAAATCAAAGTTTCACCAAAATTAAACACCTTGGCGCATATTCATAGTCATATTTAGTACTCAACTAAGTCGAAACTATTCTAAGTCACAACTAAAGCTATTCATAGTCGCCTTAGTTTTGACTTTTCTGGCTAAGTACCAACTTAAAATTTAGTTTCGGCTGCAGCTGCAACTAAGTCGTAACTAGGAAGAAGTATTTTATCAAATTAAGGGAAAACAGACGAAATATGTAAAAATTAAGTTGGTAGAGGGTGATTTTATAATATTGAATAATCTCCAATTACAATTTACAAAGATCGATCCATTTTAATCGGAAGATGAAATTAAGGCTATGTGCGAGTACGTCTAAGGGCCGTTTGCACCATGTCTAGTTAACGCTAACTGGAGGTACATCCTTCAGTTAAGCACGTTAACTGCTTTATCGATCACATGTTATATGATGGGTGTCGATAACGTCGATAAAGATGTTTAACTGGGAGTTAGAATTAACTAGACATGGTGCAAACGGCCCTAAATTGCTACCTAAAGAGAGAAAAATCCTAAATCACTGGAAAGTGTCGGTAACGCAGTGATGTAAGTATAAATTTATTTGCTTTTTTCATTCAGATAAGTATATGTGTAATTCGATGGATGTATATTATTTCGCAGGGTCAGAAGAGCAAACGGATTACAATTCGAATAAAGCTACATCACAATTTTATAATTGGAATAATTTAGATAAATTCTCAAATAATAAGTCAGTTTCACGCTAGTTCTTTTAAAGTAAATTTGTGCATAACATTTAGATATGCGGTTGTTCTGGCTATTTCACACAATTAACAAGAAAATGATACCTTAATCAATGAAAATAAAAATTACATAAACGTATGATAAAACTTGACATTATTTAATAAAAATGTAATTTTTCAAAAATATCGTATAGAAAAATCGATACATTTCCACAATCGTTTTGCTATATCATAAACTAAGTCGAAACTACTTTGTAGAAGTCTGAAATGCGACTATGAATAGAGGTAAATTTTAAGTTGGTACTTAAATTTAAGTTGCAACTTTGTTAGTTTCGACTTAGTTGCTGGACTATGAATACGCGCCCTTTTATTCAGAATATAAAGTGTGGAATTTTGATGAAAACGTACTAGCGCAAAAGAGAAGGCAAAAGTTGTCCCTTCTTATTATTTACGTTCTTTGATGAAACTTTGTTGATTTGCTTTTAATTTTTGTACAAAGTTTTAAACTTGGATAAACAAGGTTTTTGTTATGGAATGAACTATATTATTTATAAAAAAAAGTTAATAAAACTGTTTAGGCCATAAGCCTAAACCAAACTTTAAAAGGATGAAACACCCTAAAATATAATCGCACACACATACACATATATGTAAATGCTTACGAATATGCACATACATAGTATATTTCCCGCCAAATACTAAAGCTGAAATTAGTCAAGAACGTAAACCTACCGGTACGTAAACCCGAGTCAGCTGACACGATCTGTCTTACCAAAGCGCCATGTAAATGAAAACTCAACACCGCAGAATTTTTCTGTAGTTGTAGCCCGTAGCGCAGAAATCTGCGGAATTTAGATTTTTCCGTGTCAGCTGATTTCTCCTTCTTTAGATGGTTGCCACTTCGTCAGTTTTACAGATGGTAAAAAAGTTATAAGTTCCTATTCAAAATATGTTTAAAATATTTGAAATTTACTATTGAATAAGGTTTTTGTTGAAAACTAAGTAGTTTGTATTTAGCTAAAATCTATTATAGCACGAAAAATTGTAGTTGATAGGTTAAGTTTATGAAAAGGCATTGATGAGTGGCAACAGTGTAGTAAGCAATACTGAGGGCTCCAGTAATCGACGAAATTCTGCGTATAAAGACTGCGTTTAAGTATACGTTCTGCGTTCTCGACTAATTTCAGCTTTAATCTAAACAAATTAGCTTAATTTCCCCTCAATACAGTTCGCTGTTTGAGGGTGCCGCTAAACCTTTTATAAAAGAGCGCGGTCATTCCATTTTTATCACTATCAAGCACGGACATCTTTCACCCACCACCCTTCATCTCATACAAGGTAATATTGTAAAATATTCTCCGAAAACCAAACACTTTCAATAAAGACTTCGCAAGCATATTATTAATTTAAACAAACTTGTCTTCTTTCCTTTTCACTAAATTAAAACATTGATGCCCTGCTGGAACTGCGAGCCACATATGTGTCAGTGTTCCCATGGTCCATCTCCGCCGAGAGGAAAAATAACTAGCACATTACCATACAGTCCACTGTATCAAAACTCTGGTTGCTAAAGGGCATAGCATCCTTTGAGGAGTACTAAACACACATCAAAATTGCTAGATTCACCTGAAGCACGTATAACAGCCAGCCACTTTTACTGTGCCACCATCTGCATATTATCAATCAAAATCTTAAGCATTAGTAAAGGTACGTGGTTGACATTTCTTCACTTTCTTGCATATATACATACATATACGTCGATTTGTGATAGTGCTCAAATACGATATTTCGCGAAAATACAAAAAAAAATAAAAAATTTAAATAAATAAAAAAACGCGAGTGATTTTGTGGTTTCAGTGCATTATAAATCAATATATTTCTTGTTTCAATATTCGAGTGTTAACATATTAACTTACACAATTGCTTGGTCACCTTTTACATTACACTCACTGTGGTTTGTTAGTGTAACCATTGCCTCAAATTAAACTTCAGCACACATATTTTCGATTAAATTTCTTAATTCAAACACTTTTCCACATTGGCAAAGCACAGATTCAATTTAGTTGCACATTGAATCGGCTTTCACTTTTTTTTTCGTGTCAGAAATAGTTTGATTTGCTAACTCATCACACTAACAACCACTTGAGTTTCGAGGATCATAACCTCATTTATTATTGAATTTTCGTTTTGCACGGATTCGAAGCACTTTATCCCTGTAATACCGCTTCCACAAAATCACTTTTCGCGCGATATAACCTTTGGATAAAAAATATACACGTTTTGTCCACATTTCAAACATATCCTTCCATTGGACTTGGGTGTGAGTTGGGTGGCGACCATCTTCTGTAAATACGTACATATATAAGTGCGTACAAACAAAAATAAATAAATAAATTTATACGTTCGCTTAAATTCCGTTGTTATAATCTTTCGATTGTGGTGATTNAACCTGCCTTCAAAGAGAATACGTGCTCAGGTATCAGGCATCAACAACACTGTTTCTGCGCAAGTTAAAGAAACGTGCACTATTCAATTACGGTCAGCTATTGACTCCTCAATCAATATAAACACGCAAGTCCTCGTTCTACCAGGACTCACCGGAAACTTACCGACTTGTGAAGTCAACGCTAAAACTAAGCAAGCGTTTTCGGACCTTCCGTTAGCGGACAAGGACTTTTTCAAAAATGAACCGGTTGATCTTATCCTGGGCGGCGACATTTATGCCCAGATAGTATTGAGTGGTATCAGAAAAAACGTGTTAGGGACTCTACTTGCCCAAGAAACCGTCTTTGGCTGGATATTAACTGGCCAGACAGAGCCGATATACCCAACAACCAAACGCGCATCTTTCTTCAATGCGGTCTCTTTCAAAAAGCATCTTACGTCATCAGAAAGCGTCCCAAAAACTAAAACTCAAAAGATGGAGAAATATTTTAGTACACAAACGCTAAAAGCATGAATCTTAATTTCCAATTTTTTGGGCGGGGGAGAGACTGACGCTACGCTTCGTAATAACTCCTCACCCCGAAGAGGCACACATGGTGGTACGAACGTACACTCCAATCGATTCGCAAAAACACCTCCAATCACCTCTTCCTTCATGACCCAGAGCGAGCGAAAGTGGTGGCGCGGCAGAGCAACCTCAACAAAGGACCTCATGAAGAACGACAGGGTGCAGGAGAACAATACCACAACTTGCAATCAAACAGGGTACGACATCTTACCACAAGGCTAGCCCAAATTCCACTTCCTTAGAACCCAAAGGATTCCACTCTAAAACCCGCAAAATTTAATACAGTCCACTACATCTACTCACTTACGAACAATGATCTATTGGTTTCACAAGTTGGGTGTACGAAACCGAGAGAACTTAGAAATTTTCACTTGCAATTCAAGTTTGAATCGAAACATGCATCATCCATCCATAAAATCTCAACAAAATCAGCAGATTGCGTCATTAGTATAAAAGACATTTTTAAACATAATATAGTTTCGAAGTTTATGACTTTGCCGGACGAAATTCCTAACACTCACCCGGATTTCGCTTCATATGTAGGTATGTACGTCAATCTTGTCACTCTTAAACAAACGTATGGTGAAAAAAGAAAAGGAAATGTTTAAAATCATACATATACCGGCAAGCTTTATGGGACTGTATTACTCAATTTCCCACTGGGGAAATCCATTTTTTACCAACTACACCAGTCAGCCTTTGCACTCATTTTATATTGATAAAATGATTGTAGAGGCTGTATGGATTCGGTGAAAAATTAGTCCTATTTCTTCTTCTGTTATAAAATGCAAGCTAATAAATATGTACATACATAAAACGATGGCTAAGAAAACCTGTCTATTAGNCTAAAACTCAAAAGATGGAGAAATATTTTAGTACACAAACGCTAAAAGCATGAATCTTAATTTCCAATTTTTTGGGCGGGGGAGAGACTGACGCTACGCTTCGTAATAACTCCTCACCCCGAAGAGGCACACATGGTGGTACGAACGTACACTCCAATCGATTCGCAAAAACACCTCCAATCACCTCTTCCTTCATGACCCAGAGCGAGCGAAAGTGGTGGCGCGGCAGAGCAACCTCAACAAAGGACCTCATGAAGAACGACAGGGTGCAGGAGAACAATACCACAACTTGCAATCAAACAGGGTACGACATCTTACCACAAGGCTAGCCCAAATTCCACTTCCTTAGAACCCAAAGGATTCCACTCTAAAACCCGCAAAATTTAATACAGTCCACTACATCTACTCACTTACGAACAATGATCTATTGGTTTCACAAGTTGGGTGTACGAAACCGAGAGAACTTAGAAATTTTCACTTGCAATTCAAGTTTGAATCGAAACATGCATCATCCATCCATAAAATCTCAACAAAATCAGCAGATTGCGTCATTAGTATAAAAGACATAACATAATATAGTTTCGAAGTTTATGAATTTGCCGGACGAAATTCCTAGCACTCACCCGGATTTCGCTTCATATGTNTATGGATTCGGTGAAAAATTAGTCCTATTTCTTCTTCTGTTATAAAATGCAAGCTAATAAATATGTACATACATAAAACGATGGCTAAGAAAACCTGTCTATTAGGGGCCCATTGCGGTCAATAATCGAAATCGCTGATGTTTATTGTTAGAGGAAAATGTTATGTACTCAGTTGATGAGACCATTAAACAAATTATTCACTATCCTGCATTTTTTATAGCTGCTTTCTGGTATGCAAACAAAATGTCGATAAGCTGTATCTTAAACTGACAAGATTTTGAAATTTTGGAAATTCCGTATTCTATATTTGGTTAAACACAGATTCACAATAATTATTACCTTTTGG
>NW_016158075.1:13424-166193 GCF_001687245.7 Rhagoletis zephyria | reverse complement strand
CGATTTTGCTATCGATATTGTTATCGCTTTTGTTATCGATATTTTTGTCAGTTTTAGTATCGATATTTTTATCGATTTTGCTATCGATGTTGTTATCACTTTTGATGTCGATATACTTGTCGATTTTGTTATCGACTTTGTAATCGATTTTGTAATCCATTTTTTGATAGATCTTGTAATCGATATTTTTATTAATTTTGTTATCAATATTTTTATCGATTTTGTTATCGAGTTTGCTATCGATTTTGTTATCGATATTATTATCGATTTTGATATCGATATTGATATCGATTTTTTATCGACATTACTATCGCTTTTGTTATCGATATTTTTTTCTTAGTGTGTGCTTTCGTTTTTGACTTGGATATGCTCTTAACCATACGACGTATTCTACGTTTAAATTTAGCGGCTGTATCTCCGATACAGCCTGCAGACCAAGACGAAGGCGCTGGACTGTTCCTTTTTTTTGAAGTTTCTCAGGCCATGAATTTAACCTGGGTTTCGCTAGGTTGTAATTATTTCAAAACTGGTTTGATACATAGCCGGGGCACCAACATCGAGGCGGAAGGGTTTCTGAGAGGTAGGAAGATCAATTTCCTAACGAAGCAGTTCCGTTAAATGGCAATACTTTACATTGTAAAACTGAGCATAGTATTAAACAGAATTGAGCCAGAATATGCGAAATATATCTTATAAATCAAAATATAATAACCTACTACACTTATGGCTCATTTGATGAGGCGGAATATGTGTACATACATGAACCACGGCTGAGAGCTAAGGGAAAACATATATAGAGTATGGACATCTTCACTAACAACGGCCAAGCGGCCATAGAAGACATCACATCTAATCCGGTAAAATTAAAACTTGTTAATAAGCTCAACCCTCTGGTCTGACCAATCGAGTTTGGGTTCTCTGGATTACTAAAAATAATGAGCGATGCAAATTTTGTTGGACGTAAGTGCATCGAAGCTGCGCGACACATTTTGCAATGGAGCCCGGCACTGATTCATAAACGTAAATGACATTGGTGCTCACCTAAGGACCGAGGGCGCCGTGAAATCCAGAAATTTAGGCTCAATACTAAAATCTTCGGAGTATCTTTCGGATACTACATTAATAGACACATTATCCGTGAAGGGGTCGTAATAGAACTTAAGGTCATAGTGCTCCATCCCCAACAATAATGGAGTTGATACTGACTTCGTAGGCCTTAATACCAAAGTCGTGAGCGCTACGTTTTCCAGGGTAAGATAAAGTAGAACCTCGCTGCTTAAGGTTTGGTAGACACCTGAAAAGTAGTGGAAAAAATGTACGCTTTTATTTTATAGGGCAAACAAACGTGGATGGTGTCAAACAATTTTGAGAACGCTTTATGGCGCTTTCGAGGAGCCTTATTCCTTTACATATCCTTATTCCTTTACGGTTTGGCGACGAGTACTGAAGTAGATGATGATCTGTATGAGTATTTTGGTGACAAGGCCCGCTAAACAACTAACGCAACTTCGTAACGGGGAGTCTTAGTTGGGGAAGTTATGGCTTTAGGACCAAATTGGCAAATGGTTTTAATGGTAAATAATTTTTAATTTTCACTGAAATTTTTAAAGCGCTTGCATCAAGGAACATAAGACCAAAAATTTGATAAAAACTATCCACAAATTTTAAAAATCCGTTTTATCAGGCTTTTTATCAATACTAGGAGTGCCAGTTACTGTCGAAATTCGACCGTTTTTCTGGTGTTTTCTTAGAGCCCTGGGAATGTTTTCAAACATACATAGCACGCCGGTTAAGTTATAGGCACAAAATTACTCATAAGAAAATCTCTTTTTTGGGAGGAATGGGAAAAATTCAGACCAAGATTTAACACAATTTTCAATTAAGGTGACTTGACATGGGAACCATGGGGCTCTATGTAGCTCGATATTTCTCGATAACTGGACAAATTTTAAAACTATGAATTTAGATAACTCGATGCATTTCAGTTAGTCGATAAATTTCGACAATTCGATATGTATTGATGGCTCAATTAATTAATGAGCAAATTAAGAAGTCGATACAATTTACTGGCGAAAAAAAACAGTTTTTGTATGGATTTCGTACGGAAGGAATAATTTCATTTCCCAACACTGGGCATACTTTATAGTTCATATCAACTGCTCAACAATGCTACATTTAATTTCTAAAAATCCTAAGAATATATGTATGTATTTACACATACTATATATGCACATAGGTATATGCGCGGAGACACAAAACTAACAAACGACGAGTGTGCCTTATATTAATGATTCTAATACAATTTTTAAGCATACAAGCTCATGCCGTTATTTCATAAATTTCTGACTTTTTCCAAACTAACAGTTCCTCGTCCCTTGTCAGTTGAAACTCATACCTCAATGGCTTTGTATATAGCCGATGTGTAATTCATATGAGCAAATAATTTAAAATTTTTTTCTTCACACACTTCAGACGATTTGTCACAGCAACAATAAAACTCTTACAAATTAGCAGCATGACATTTACGCAATTTGACATAATCCATTTAACATTAATCATTTACGAAACAAAAACTTTGCAAACTGGCAAACCTAAGGTAAATGGTGAAAATGAAATTTTGGGGTAGTAACGCTAGGCGGTAAATAAGAGGGCAGAGAGGTAAATGAGAAGGCGCAAAAGCGAGGACAAAAAGGTAGGCTGCTGGCAAAATGAACGAAAGTAGAAAATAAAGGTAGGTAGGTTCGCTACTATTACATAGGAGAGTTTGTAGGTAGGCAAGAAGGTAAGCAAACAAACAAACCCCTAGTGGTGTGGCAGAAATTCCATAGTGATGTAAGGACTCGAAGAACTAAGAAGAAGTAAAAAAATTAGAATTGTGTGTCTTATTAGCCGGTTTGTCATGGCAATTGTCACCTTTCAAGTTGAATGACTTTTCTGAGGTAAGTTAAACAAATGGAAAATTATAAAAAAAAAAGAAAAATAAAATGCAAGCTATTTTTGAAAGCTCAAAGAAGGTTTTTTGAGGGTCGTGAAAGTTGTTCGATTATACGAATATGAGATATGTATGTTTGTATAGTGTCTAAGCTTTTATTTCAAAATCCAAGCACCTTGGTCGCTAAACGTAAAACATAGTAATTAGCATTAAACTAAACCGCTAGCTTGTCAGTCTGCGGTTTTTCTATCACCTGGTTGACTGTTAAAATTGTTAACAGTTTGACAATTCGGACACTTGTCACATGCCAATTGCAATGCTCAGCCATATTTCCTTTGTAGTGGACAGACGAAAAAAATTTAAATGTAAGTTTGCAATGCCGCTTATGAATTATTTATTTAACTAGGAGAGCAGTTCAAGCCTCAATAGGGGTATTCACGATCCGGTGCATACTGTCTAGCATGGTGCATAGATAGCATGATTAGCTAAATTTGTTGTTGTTTGGACATTGTCTTTTAGTAGCTTCTTACTTGAAATATGTACATACATACATACATACATAAACATTCATGCGTATTTAAATGAAGAAATGTGCGTATGGCGCAATTGTGGATTATTATTGGTTAGTTGCATGTTTTATTTATTATTACATACTTACGCTAGCCGCCGATGAGTGTTGAAAGTGGCATATGGGCTGCTTAAAGCTCAATTGTATAATGAAGGGTTATTTGTGGTAATTCAGCATAGGGGTATGTAGATACTTGATATGTATGCACATATCGACGTTTCTTCGCTTGACTATTTCTACATATATACTTTGTACATACATATTTACTTATCTATGCATACATACATTTGTATGTCTGTGAGGCCATAAATACATTCCTACATACAAATAGAATAAATAGGGAGTGCTTGATTATATTGAATTTCTGTTCTATACAATTTCAGTACATATGCACTAAGTATGCATTTAAATTGCTACCCATTTATAGCTTAAATGAACTTAATGATTTAATTAGAAAATTACATTCGATTGTATTCTAACGAAAGCAAATTTCTTTAGAGTGAATCATACCGAAAAATATTGAAAAGTAGTATAGGCTTAAATGACATGTTATGGGTAATGAGTACAGTAAATATATTGTTTTTCAATAAATAATTATTCCTATAGTATTTAGACTTTGTCAAGGTTTAAATAATTTTAATGTTAGAAAACGATCAGAAAATGTGAAGTCTTCAAATAAAGCACGCAAGACGAAAATTATATTGTTATTTTTTAAATTATATATATTTATGTATAATAAAGTTAACCGTTATATACTGAGAAAAAAGTCTCCGTTAACGTAAATAAACCATTTTTTCAGTGTATATTAAAATATATTCGATTATCTGTTGTAAAAAATACCGCAATACCATTTTCAAAGCCTTCTTAATATTCGTTTAGATTTATCTAGGTAACTTTTTCTTAAGATGCTCAAATAAAAACCTATTTACTGCAGAAGTATACGCGTTTCTTCAACCTCGCTTTCGGATCTCTCTAGCAACAGTTGAGCCTCATTTGCAGAGTCTTTTCCAAACACTGCAAGATAACGGATGCTGAAAATTTAAATTATTGGCTGCATGGTTTCTTTGCGGTAAGTAATAAAAAAATTTAAGAATATATTTTATCACTATAAAACATTTTTTCTTAAATGGAAAATTTGCTCTCTTATGACTCGACACTATAAATATGTACGTCAAATATTTTGAAAATCAAAACAGCTTGCCGACGCATAAAATTCGCAACGATCATAAGAATAGTGTGAAGCTCTCAAAAGGAAAACGAAACATGAATATAAAAAACTGTCAAGAAATTAAAAAGAAAATGTTTTCGAACAAAATTATGAAATCAGTTTGCAGCTCTCAAGAAAAAAATGCACGTATGTATGTAAATTTATTCATTCTAGAAAATGAAAAATAATTCTTGTGACTTTTCTTGAGAGCTTTTTCTAATTTACTCATCCACTCTCACAAAGAGAAAGGTCTGAAGGTAGTTCTGAACTTTTCGTTCTGTCAAAATGATAACTTACGGCGTTGCCAACGTTTAATTCATAACTGAAAATTTTAAGGTAAAGTGCACCAAAAGCTAAGAATAAATACAAAAAAAAAAACGACTGAGTCATGTCAGTATTGCTGCTTATCTGTCCGATCGTGTACAGAATGACTCGTGTAAAAATAAATAAATATATCTAAACGAAATTTGGTGATCTCAAGGTTGCTCTGAGTCTAAGGTAGTTGGATATTGAAAATGGTCAAAACTGAATTGAAACCACGGCCTATCTCTCTTAAAAGGGTGCTTTTGAAAAATTCGAAACCTGTCACCTGTATTTTAGTCACTGCTAAAGTTAAGGTACTCAGAATTGACATAAGGAACAATAATGTAAGGAAAATGTAGTTTCTACAAATTATTGGGAAATGGGCGTGGCACCTACAATGACAAAATGTGTGCATCTCAGTAACCGGTATAACAATCTCTATGAAACTTGGTACACAAATACAGATACAAATTGCCTTTCAATTCACTAAGCTAGTCATTGGAAATGTTGAAATCGAGCACACTCAAATAAAAGCATTTCCTTAAAACAATAAACCAGTTTCCTTGTTTTAGAGTTACTGTTTTTTCCTTAATATTACGAAAAATTTACTTAATTTGAGAGGGTTTTCCTTAATTCAGGATCATGCTCAAAATAGTGCGTCATTAATTTGAGGAAGTAAATTTACTCAATATGAGTAATAATTTCCTTAAATAATTTGAATTTCGTCAGTGCTGTTAAAATAAAGTTAATTGATTTCCTGGCAAATGTCGGCTGGGGCGTCGCGTGAAGACTACAGCTTCTGGTTCTGAGATCGCAGGTTCGAGTCCGGTTGGAGGTGGTTAGAGTAAGGTAAGTCAATTATTTCAATTTAAATATAAATTACAAATTGTGAAATTAATTTCATATGCAAAGACCTATATACTCAAATACCATAAAAAATAAATGAGAATATTTTTCTTTTTAAAATGCAATTTAAAAATACAATAAAAAAAGAAATAAATAGAAAATATAAAAAAATGCCTTGCTCTACTCGAACTTCGAATCTCTCGACTGGCACTCCAGAGCTTTGCTTTGTCGGTCATTGCGATTGCGAGCAAAATGAGATACTTGTTCCTTTCACGGGCGATGAAATAATTTATTAAATAATAAACCATTCCTCTTTGCAAATTAATTTTTCCTAAGAAGAAAGAAAATAGTACTAAAACCAAGGAATTGTGTTTTCCTTAAACTGTGTCAAATCCTTTCTTTAATTTTTCAACAACTGCTGGAGCTAAATTGCTCGAAATTAGCAAAAGAGGTACTCAGAAAATATTATTGTATAAATTTTTGGAAAATAGGCACCACCTACCTTTTGATGTATCAGTACCGGCTTAATCGATTTTTACCAAACTGGGTACCCACATTAATTTCGGTCTCAATAAACAAGCACGTTGCAATTTTTCGAATATAACGGTAGTCTGAAAAATAAGTAGAGACAATTTGATAGTAACTGCAGTCAAATTAATAGAACTCTTTATTCATTTTTATGCGAATCAATAGAAAATGTAATTTTCGAGCTGGGACTATCAATAATATATGTATTTATGTAATATCTTTCTAACAAACTTCCAAAAAAAAATCTACCAAAACAAATGAAAACTTACCAAAATTGGCGTATGACAAAATAAATTGATAAGCTGCAAATCCCATGATAGCCCTAACCAGTTTCTGATGAAGTAAATTTACAGATAATTGGCCGTATGAATTAAGGCTAAGCATTGCTTTTTCTTAAAATTTCAGACCATTTTGCTTAAACAGTTCGCTCCATAGTGAGCGCTGTTAAACCCTTTTACATACATATGTACATTAGGGCGGGCCCATTTTTTTTTTTTTTTTTTTTGACTATGCGTGTATAGCATAGGACGACTCTGCTTATAATTCTAAGCAAATTTTCCGAAGAAACCATGTGTTTGGAATTCGCCAAATAGCGAAAATTACTTTTCGAAGAAAATGTTAAAATTTANATTCACAAGACGTGTTAACCGTCGTAAAATCTTAAGGTTAACATCTTTTTTAATTAAAATGGTTTTAGGGGATTTCTAACTAAACCGAAATTCTTTTAAACTGATAAAGAATATATAATTAGCCAACCCCCCAACCATTTTAACCGCTATTTTACATAAACAAGTGTTAAGCTTAAGATTTTACGACGGTTAACACGTCTTGTGAATCCCCTAATTGTTTCGCCGTCAGGTGGAAGTTTTAAGCAAAAGATAGGTGCAGAAATGGATTCCCCATACCAAAAAACCCCTTATAGCATGTCTTTATACATAATTAAGGCACTTCTTTACGACACTATAGAAAAGTGCTAAGAAACATATTTTCCCAATTTGACAAACTCCATATTAATTTTAGACCCAAGGTTTCTTCGGCAAATTTATTTTGAATAACACCTAAGATTCTGTTTGCGCATAGTCGTAAAAACCTCCCATACAAATTGACCCGCCCTAATGTACATAAATACGTCTAAAATCATCAATGGGTAATACAACTCAGATCGTCTTACATCAAACTAAACTTTTAGAAATGTTCAAGTCCTGTTCCTGGATCCTGTTATCCCCGCTCTTGGAGCTTCTTAAAGTTAATGGATCATTTAAAATGAGTAAAATGATAGTTAGAGTTTTTTAATGTACATATGTATGTACGTATGCATGTAAATACCTATTATTGATAACGACATTTATATTTTTAGGCAGTCTGAAATCCACCGGAATTCCATTTACCTTACCAACCTGCTCAGATGAAAAAGTCTTATCAATCTCGGTAGCCTATAGCCTATAAGCGACAATACTGAGCGCCTACCAGAATTGTCCGTAAAGCCCTAACCCGAACTAATAGCAAGTGGCCCACCTCATAGAACTTGCGCAGTATCGCTCATAAATCAGATTTTTAAGGATTTGCACTGATTTTATTTCGACATTATATAGCTATTTTGAAATTAGCGAAAACCCATTCAAACAATTTTATAATATTTCATAGAATCATTTCAAAAAAAATTAAACGATTTTTACGATGCCGTAAAATTACGCAGGAAAACCTATTTTCTGCTAAAAAGAAAAACTAATAATGGTAGCCAATATCAATGCACACAAAACGACAGTAATTGAATAACTGCTACTGTGTAGATATATATTTAGTAGCCATTTATTGTACCCTAGTTCATTTTTTTTTACTCTAATAAAATGAAAAAAAAATAACGCAGGAAAAGTGCGCGCTGGGGTGAATTTATTGTTTGCCTAAGCAATTGATACCAACCAAAGTGACAATCGAAATGTAACAAAAGAGATGTGGCAATGCGGTAATGTGCATAAATGTCATTCAATGCATTTGTTGTATTTTTTTTATTATTCTTTTTTTTTTTTGAATTTTTGACTCTTGTCAATGGTCAATTTCCTGTGCGAAATTTTTGTATGCATTGTGCTTACAAAACGTAGAGGAATACAAAAGGATTTTTTCATGGTATCATTTATGTAGTTGATATGAGGGTATCCATGCCATTGGTTGTCAAAAGTGCTATGTGTCAGTGACGCAGCGGGCTATTTGGGAAATTTGTCAATTGTGTTACTTTTTTTCTGTTCAAACAAATTTAGAGATGGTTAGAGGAGTTGACGATTGTTGGCAAGCAATCGGTTTGGAACGATTATTTTTTTAAGTCGGTGCTAAATTCGTTGCTTGTTTCTGTTTATTTTAATAATATAATAAAGTTTTTTGATTGTTTTTTTGAGCTCTAGGCCTAGGGTAAATAAAACAATTGGAAGTCTTATCTTCCTTTTTGTTTATTACTGTCGATATTTCGCCTTTAATCTAAAGGCATCTTCAGGAAATCTTGGCGAAATATCGACAGTAGTAAACAAAAAGGAAGATAAGGTTAGGTTAGGTTAGGTTAAAGTGGCTGCCAGTGACCCCACTAGCACACATAGGCCCTAGGTTGTGGGCCCGTTGTGATACCACGCGGATCGTTAGAACCCTCCTACTCAAACCATCGTGTGGATTTTGCGAAACCCAGAAGTTGCCGTATGCCTACTTCGGCTATGTCGGTTAGGTCCTCAAAGAATCCTGAACCCATGAACTTTTGTCTTCTTCTACAAAGTGCGGGGCACTCGCATAACAGGTGCCGCAAGGTTTCTGGCTCTTCCTCATTTCTGCAGCTTCTGCAGAAGTCGTTATGGGGGATCCCTAACCTCTCCGCGTGCCCCCCGATAGCAACATGGCCTGTTAGCAGACCCACAGCTGCGGCTAGGTCTCCTTTGCTCAGCATGAGGAGATCCTTCGACCGCTTTTTGTCCCATTTAGGCCATGTAAGCTTCGTGTTGTTGCAAGTGGTGAGGCTATCCCACCTGTCCCTTGCTAGTTTAAGAGACAGATCCCTTAGAATGAGCTTGCAGGTAGCGAGCGGCATGCCTAATCCCTTCCAGGCCTGCGAAAGTGGAGCGGATGTGCCCTCTCTTGCAAGTTCGTCCGCCTTTTCGTTGCCTGGTATGTTCCGGTGCCCCGGAACCCATACCAAGTGAAGAGCAGACTGCTCAGCCATCTCGTTTAGAGATCTGCGACAGTCCGCTACGGTTTTTGAACTGCATGTGACCGAGTCGAGTGCTTTGAGTGCGGCCTGACTGTCTGAGTAGATGAAGATATCGTTATAAATGACTTCTCTTGTACGTAGGTGTTCAACCGCTTCCTGTATGGCAGCGACCTCAGCTTGAAAGACGCTGCAGTGGTTGGGTAAGCGAAAACATATTTCCAGCCCCAGTCGGGCCGAGAAGACCCCCCCTCCTACCTTGCCGTCTAGCTTAGAGCCATCGGTGTAGAGGTGGAGTGATCCATTGTCATCGGGAGCCCCTCCTGACCAGAATTTTCTATCTGGAATGGAAATCCTATACCTCTTTGTGAAGTTCAACCTTGGTGCACAGTAATCCGTGTCCGGTATATTTACGTCCTTTAAGATTGCGGTGTGGCCTTCCTGAGTGTCCCTCCAGCCTGGTAGTTCCCTCAACCTCAAGGCGGCACACCCCGCTGATTGTTTTCCAACAATTTCAATTGGTAAAATATCGAGGAGCACGCACATAGCCTCCGATGGAGTTGTGCGCAGGGCCCCACAGATGCAGAGCATCGCAGTTCTTTGCACCTTTTGGAGTGCTTCAGTTGTAGATTTCCTGTTGAGACTTGGCCACCATACCAAGACCCCATATAATAGAATCGGCCTAACAACTACCGTGTATAACCAATACATGATGCTAGGGGACAGCCCCCAGCTACGCCCAATCGCCCCCTTGCAGCTGTAGAGGGCTACCGTCGCTTTTTTAACACGCTCTTGTATATTTTGCGCCCAGTTAAGCTTTTTGTCCAGGACTACGCCTAGATATTTTGCAGTCTCCCCTAGCTTCAGAATCTTATTGCCTATGGCAGGGAGCTGAAGTGAGGGGATTTTGTACTTCCTGGTAAAGAGCACCAGGTCCGTTTTATCTGGGTTAACACCCAGACCTTTTTCCTTGGTCCATCTCTCGATTAACCTTAGTCTGTCCTGCATAATGTCACAAAGAGTTTGTGGAAATTTTCCACTCACAACCACCGCAAGGTCGTCAGCATACGCTATGACCTTGGAGCCTCCCCCCCCCCTTCCAGGGTCTGCAATAATTCATTAATCGCCATGACCCAAAGAAGGGGGGAGAGGACCCCACCCTGCGGGGTTCCCCTGCAAACGTATCTGTCCAGCGACACGCCCGCCAGTTCCGCCCGCACGACCCTGCCAACTAGCAGCTGTCGTATAAGCGACACCAGCCGTGAGTCGATGTCCAGACCAGTTAGAGCTGATGTGATTGCTTCAGGTGTGATGTTGTTGAAAGCACCCTCAATGTCTAAGAATGCTATCAAGGTGTATTCCTTTATCGCAAGGGATTTCTCAATATGCGACACGATTTCGTGTAGCGCTGTTTCGGTGGACTTCCCCTTCATATAGGCATGCTGCGAAGCCATAAGCTTGTCTGCAACCGATTCCCTAAGAAAGGATTCAATCAGTCGCTCCAATATCTTGAGCTGGAAAGATGATAGACTGATAGGTCTAAAATCCTTGGCGCGAGTATGGGATGTTTTTCCCGCTTTAGGAATGAAGACAACCTTTGACCTTTGCCAGGTCTCCGGAATGTAGTTGAGAGTGAGGACTCCCTTAAAAATAACATACAGCCATTTTGAGCTTAGCTCCATAGATTGCTGTAGCTGAATCGGGGTAACACCATCTGGACCCGCAGATTTGTAAGGCTTGAAGGACCCTATTGCCCACATCAGTTTTTCTTTGGTGATGAGGTCTACCGTAACCGGTTGACCTCTATTTCTTATTGGCCCGTTCAATGGCTGCTCGGTGGCGCCTGGAAAGTGCGTGCTCAGAAGATGGTCCAGGGATTCCTCCCCAGTTTCCGTCCACGCTCCGTCGGATCTTAGCAAGCATCCCGGGGCGATACGAGGTGAACTAGAGAGAACCTTCCTGGGCCTAGAACCTTCTGATACGGATTCCATACCACTGCAAAAGTTCCTCCATGAGGATCTCTTGCTCTTCCTTAGTAGTTTCTTGTAATCTTTCAAGTTTAACTTATAGATTTCCCATTGCGTATCGCCTCCCGAGGATTTTGCGAGATTGAAGGCTCTACGACAATTTTTGCGGGCCTCGTCAATCTCTGTACTCTACCAAGGTGGTTTCTTTTTGCCTCTCGGCTTTACCATGGGGCAGGCCTGATCCAGAGCCTTGCCACATGCCGCAGTAAAGCGATTTGCCAGCCTATCTAGGTCCCTAGAGTTTCCTGGAATTGCTAGTGTGGTTCTTGAGAGCCGTTTGTCAAGCTCTCTTTTGTACTTATGCCAGTCGGCTTTCCTTAGATTTCTTTTGGCAGGTACCTTGGACGGGACCCCGTCTAAGTCGAATTGGATGAAGCGATGATCAGAGAAGGAATGCTCATCAAGCACCCTCCAGTTCCTGATCATGACCTCCGCATCTTCTGAGACGAGGGTAACATCCAGGACCTCTCTTCTGCTCTTCGTTATGAAGGTAGGCTCGCTACCCCTATTACTTATAACTAAGTTAGATTTTAGTATGAATTCAAAGAGTGACTCACCCCGTTCATTGATGTCTCCACTTCCCCATGTGCTATGGTGTGCATTTGCATCACCTCCTAGAATCAGGGCCCCGTCCCAGCGCTCCACTAAATGTTCGACCGGTAGGGTTGGAACAGGCCTGTAATGTGCCAGATACATCGAGGCAAGCCTTATTTGTCGTCCGTTCGCCTCCAGACTGATGGTGGTGGTGTCCTCGTCACTGAACTGAGGAAGAAACAATATTTTTAGTTTGGTACTAACAAGGATGCAGGCCCTTGGTTTACCTATGGTAGCTCCACTTATCAAAGTGTGCTAAGGAAGATAAGACATCCAATCGTTTTATTTACCCTAGGCCTAGAGCTCAAAAAAACAATCAAAATATTACAATAAACGGCCAGAAAACAAAACCTAACCATAATAAAACAATGGTATTAACCTTAGCTATGTACTAAAATTTTTCTTAATTTTTTTATTATTTTATTTTAAAGCGAATGTCGCTCATTTACTAAAGTACGAAGTAGAAAACCCCAAAAATCAGGATTTTTCAGAAAACGCGTTTAAGATTTGGAATTTGCCTAGAACATGCAAAAACTAGAGATGCATATCGAAAGCTATATTTTAGTAAGAATTTTTTTTGCGAAATTTTAAACAGGTCGAACATTTTCTTTTTTTGAATTGTGACTGGCTTTTAGTAAATGAATATATTGTTGTTAGATAATTGGATTTTTGCAACCCAACGTTCAGTAGTAACTTCCCAGGAAAATCGAATAGGTTGTTTAGTGAAATCGAGTGTTTGTGTTTTTCTTTCAGCTGCATTGTCACAAAACCGAAATGATTCGCTAGGTAAGATCACGGGATTGTATAGGAAACTTCTTGTTCTGCAATAATCTGGGAAGATACATTTTGTAATTCTTAATTTATTCTAAGAGACCTTTGTAAGCTTACCAAATCTTTTCGTATTGTTTACACAATAAAGAGTTAATTTGCCTGGCGCTTCCTTGTAACTTTGTGAAAAGGGTTTTCTCTATACCTCCCATCCCTAAGAGAAAGTCTTAAACTTGTTTCTAATTGTGTGGCGGTCCTACTTCAAAGAAGAGCTCAGGCCCAATTGGTAGTTACTCCAGCCTTCCTGGAAAGAAGGTTTGCTTCCTCGTCGGTATTTATGGTCCGGAACTCTGTGGAGTGAATCTCTCTTGTTTGCGTCAAAGCATTTACTCTCAGTATGCACACTCAGTGACGATCCAATTTCATGTAAAAGAAGAACCCTGATTGTGGCCTGACTGCCAACTAAGATAATGATGTTCTCATTGTAATATTTTAGCTGAAGATTGATATCTGCACAAACACATATCTGGATCGCATTATTCTTGCGCAGCTGCAAAAGGCTATACGGGCCCTGTTTGGCTGGTTTACATCCATCTATTTGAGTTACGTTAAAACGGGATATGTGCCGTGAGTTTGGAGGAGTGTGAAGTATCGTGTTTTCTTTTCTACTTGAGACCCATAAGAGACTGTTTGGTCGGTATATTAGAAATAGGATTCCTCGAACGCGGTTAAACCTCTCTCAGCATGCCTACCTAAAGGGCACGTCTGCCATCAATACAGAGTTATGGGAAAGCCTCTTACCAATGAAGATTTATGTATTGAGGTGGCTTTTAATAATGTGTGTGACAATAGTAAATGCCCTGACTATGCTCGGTGTCGATAATTATTTAGTTAGGCTTATCTTCCACGAATGAAGCAATGCCTCAATTGAGCATAGAGTCAGCAGAGGGACATCGCAGGCAAATACTATCACCCTTTCTCTGGATCATCGTGGCAAACGACGTTCTAGAGGAGCTAGAAAGGAGGAGGTGTCAATAGGCAGGTTTTTAAAATCTTTGTAAGGTCTTTTTACGAACGGATATTATAGCCGTGGTCTTGACTTTAATCCTGAAAAGACGGATTACGAGGAGATATAAAGGTGCCATGGGGAAAAGTTATATATGAGTCTTTAATCAAGTGAATTATTTATGTTGTGTGAGGTAAATTTCTTGTAGAAAGAGTGTAAATGCTTGTAGGATTGCAAAGAACGGCCCTTTCTGGAATAAGCGGAGCACCCCGGTTTATTATTACCCTGGCGCTTAACGATATGTCCAGCATCTCACCTGTTAACATTGCCATCAGACTAAGAAGCTCTGTTTTCTCTTTAAACCCGGCATAACTATGAGCACTCGACAATACTTAAAAGCTTGGACTTGTTACCTCAATAAATGGATTGGAGCGTTCTGAGCCTGGTCTCGAACGTACCCTTCGCTACACACATCCCTTCATAGCGGTAAATAGGAAAATGATAGTCTCTGAAATTGAGGCCCAATAAATATCTTCACGTATAGATCGAAACCGGAAGGCAGTAAATCTCATACTAAGGCTGCTGGCTTATTTCCGCGTCTTTTAGGTATACATCTACTTTGATAGCTAAGCGACAATAAGGGCACATAGTACGATCAAGAGTGGTCTGGGAATGCCTGACATCTCTCTCAATCACCTTCTAGTATTTCCAAATCAAATTGATCCCAGGACACAGCGAAATTCCTAGAAATTTCAGAGCTGATATAGGCGCATAGGAGTTCTTTTGGCAACTGGCGGACTACTGATGTACAAACCGGCTTGCAGTCGGCTCAGCGAGCGCTGAGAAAAAACCTCGACCGCGGACGGTTTTAGCGCCATCTATCGATTCTTAAAGGTGTACTGACAGGAGACTGTCCTCAAGGAACCAATGCACATCGTTACGGACCCTTTCTGTCACAGCTATTTTGAGGACGATATCAGAAATTCCTTTTGAGCTTCCCGCTTTCGCTGGACTAAGGTTTAAATGCCTCGGCCTATACTTCATATACATTCCCCAGAAGGGGACATCAGCTGACTGTGGAACTTTATTTTGAGCCCAGCGCATTTCCGAAATTCTTCACGGTTACCGGTGCAGGAATTTTACATTGTGGCGTCATAATGGACAATTTAATTAATATCTAAATGAGGTCTTCTCCGGCCATCTTACCTAATCTTACCCTAGGCCCTGGGGCTTTCATCTGCGTCCCAGGAGTACAGCTGGGAATATTATTTAATAAGTAGATAAAACATATCTCGAAGTTAAATGGGCAAATAGGGTCTTTATCATTGTTAGTGGCGAAATTCATTAAAAATCGATATATTTTTCATATTCTCTCATCACTAATATTAACTCAACGAATCCCTAACATTGCCAATAACATATCACACTTCTTCTCGATTCATTTACGGCAATTGACAAATTGACTTTGCAAATGTTTAAGCATCCTGTAGTTATATATGTATGTGTGTTTGACTGCTTGCCCATATCCTTTTTTTGTTCATGCGGGGTGACAATTGAGCGGCACAAATGTGGCACGAACATAAATATCAATTTAGTAATAGACAACAATGTATAGAAGAAGCTTCATGCACATATGTACCTAAATACATACATACATATGCCACAAAGTGAGTGGTTGCGTGAATTTTCGGAATGACTTTGGAAAAAAAAAAATAGCAACGAAACTGCCGCTTCTTCTATTCCACAGCGCTACCCAGCTCGCTTGCTGGGAAAACTGATGAATAGCATCCGAACACAATTGTGGCTGTACCTTAGACGTTAAATCGGTCTAATAGCGCGCAAAATTTTCTTATTATACTAATTTATATTGAAGTCACAAACAATTAAAAGTGAGCGAATGTACATACATACATACATACATATAAATAAAAGGCGACTGTAGGCANTCGTTCGTTTCCTTGCGGCGGTATTTTGTGGTTTGTTGTCAACATGAGCCCAACCGTTTTTGTTGTTAGTTTTTGACATCTGCAACAGCGCTTACATACATACATACTCTGTATTGCAATATGTAGACAAAGACACTGCATGTGGCATGTGGCACACGTGATTACAAAGCCAAAACTAAAGCTGCTGCTACTGCTGCTGCTGCACTGAGTTGCACTGTTACTTCGATTTTTAAGTTCAATATTTTACGTTGATTAATTATTATTTGTGTTGTTGCTGTTGTTGCCATGGGGCACACTTACTACCGCAGTTTTGTGTAGCCTTTGTGTTTTTTTTTTGTTTGTTTGTTGAAAATTAAAAATCACGCTCGATGTGTTCCTACGTTAATTTGCCTATTCATTGCTTTTTTTCTCTCAGCAAATATTTTCTAAAAGTTTTTAATTACCGGCGACTATGCGCGCTGTTCAACACAAGTATTTGTTTATGGCCAACAAAAGTTTTCGCTGACACTTTGTCAATGGGTTGAATTAGCGCGTCTGAGTGCATTTGAATGCTACTCGTAAACGTATTAGTAACACCTGAGCGAGCAACAAAAATGTTGGCAAATTTACTTCGATCAAACAATACTTACTTGTTCGAATCTAATTAAAGTTGACTGAAAATATGAATTCATTAAGCATTAATATATTCACTATCACACAGCATTTACCGAAAAAAAAAAATTAAGTAAACATGGCTTCAACACCGACGAAAATAGAATATGTATTTGCTATACCTTACATAAAATGTGTAAGGCAATCAAGTTAGAAACGAGGTTTGAAAGTATTTTAATGATTTAATACAATTTCGAATAATTAGGCAAGCAAAACCACAGAGACTATATTTTTTGTGCTGAGAAAATACCGGCCATTTTTTGGTTATTTGGTATTCATAAGCTGAGTTGGAAGGATAATACAGCTCAGTCTTATAGTATAGTATCAGTATAGGCAAGAGATGGGGCCTCAGTCCCCGGATCTGTCGATCGATATTTATAGCAGTCGTCAGGCCAGGCTCTGAACGATATTTTGGATTTTCTGCCACTGGATTTGGTAGGAAAGCAGATGGTAGCGCTCGTTGCTGATAACTTAAGAGAGGCATCCCAATGGCAACCTTTAGCACAGGGACACTCTTGTATATTAACTGAACTTTGCTTCATTCCGAACAGCATAGATCGCTGTGAAAGTACGACTTGTCGAATTTCCAGGCAGACTTGGCCTAAATGGGACCGGAAGCATTCACGAAGGTTCAACTCTCTTAGAAGTATATCGGGCATTGTCTAAGACATAGGTAAGCATGCAGAAATGCTCGGCGTATCTTTCCGTAGATGTTGCAGAAGCTACAAGGACGACAACGAGGATGAAACAGTCCTGCATCTCTTGTGTAAATGCCCTGCAGTATGTAAAAGCAGGCTGCGTCATCTGGATTCACCGTTCCTGGCCGAACTTAGGAAGGTTTCAAATACCGATGCGAGCTGTCTGATGAGATTCGTCAGCGACACGAAGTGGTTCAATAGGCATTGAACGGTGTTAACTGCGGTAACACAATGGGCCTTCTATCTATGGCCTAAGTGTGCTGCTAGGGCGGAAACCACCACTACCCACCGTTCATAAAAAGAAAAGTTCGGATTTAAATGTTCATATAGATCTAAAACATTTCCACAGATGCTGAAATTTCCGGAAAACCCCAAAGAGATTCGATTATATCAACGAAAAGCCCATGAAAAATGCCCAAAACGAAAATTAGTAATCCCGAAAAAGTTGCACGGTCACGTAAATTCAAAAAATATTCTGAATTCTCATGTATAAAAATGCCGTATGTGTCTGTTCATTTGCCATTCATAGACTCGAAAACTACTAAAGGGATTTAGTGCAAATCATAGCATATGCGCGCATAGGGCAAAAAATAAAAATTCCGATAGGTGGCGCTGCAGCCCAAATATATCTAAATAAAAACCGCATTAACAGTCCAATTTCATTCAAGTTCAGAGCATGTATTAGTCAAATAAAAAGAAATAGTTTGTTCCAAAATTGGCCCAATCGGTGGCGCTGTAGTCTAAATATGTCTGAAAACCGTATTATCATCCGATTTGATTCAAACTCGGAAGATGTTATTCATAGGCACGTAGAAAAATGAACGTTTCAATCAAAAACTTGCCTGATAGGTGGCGTTGGAGCCGAGATATTTTTAAAACCCGTATAGACAGCACCTGTAAGTATTTAACATGGGTACCTGACGACGACGGCCTAACGCCACGGTACTCAAAAGCACAGCGGATCAAACTGATGCGTTGGCAGTGCGGAATGTACACACTAAATACCTTGGTACCTGCTTCCTTTACACGTCTCCGCTTTCTATAAACTTCACCGTTTGAAACGCAGATTTAAATTGCAAAGATCCCTACCGGAATCATTCAAGTGGCGTTTGAAGATCGTGTTGCTAAGACTTAAGGCGCTCTAGCAAGCCTCCGTTTCAATTAGTAGGGTTAGAGGTGGTACACAGACCTTTGATGATTCTCAGTGCCTCCATTGAATAAATGCGAATGGCTGCTGTAATGGCTATACAGACATATTGGTGTAACTTTCCCAGGATAGCGCGGAAATTAATTTTATTACTTTTGGCCACCAGACCAGTGCCGCATGCATGATAGTGCACGCTTAAAAAGGTAATAAAAAATTTGTATATTCTGTAAAAAGGTGGCTAGCAAAAAATAATATAAATTCATTAAATTTTCCACATAACAATTCGAAAGTAATATTAAAGCATTCTTTTTCATCCGTCAATTGTTGGGCGATTTTTCCACACGCCCACTGTTGACTGAATGAGTCAAATAACAGGTTAAGCAAAATGTCAACAAAACACTTAACAAAGAGGCGTTGCTTTACAAAAATACAAGTTCAGTTGAAACTATATTTAATTTTTTTTCTAGTAAAATTATTACACGTTTAGCTCATCTGTAGCTACATTTTAATAATAAATGGGAATTGCATGCATTTATACATATAGAAAAATAGTAGAATTGAAAAGTTTAGTAGAAAAAATAATAACAAACAAATGCATTTTGGTGCATTTGCATACGAATACATATACATATATATGTACGTGTGGATACTAACTATATATAAATGTGATTATATAAAATATATATATATATATATAAAATAGCAAAAACAAAATGGAGAAAAACACACACCTGCCTCCATGAAGCGCAAAGGCAGTGGCTGGAGGGGCGGTGATGTTTCAACTGAATTGACGTTATTGTCAGCGTACTTGTTGATACCGTTGTGCACTAGGGTGGTCCAAAATAAGTAATGTCGGAAATTTAATGCTCTCATCCCCTAGGATACCGAACAAAATTATATCCGTTTTTTTTTTAAATCAAAAAATATTTAGAGGCCGCCCAAAGCGCTCAAGGTTTTCCATGTATTTTGGGTATATCAATATTTTTCGATCGGAAAACGTCAGGAGATATTCAATAACAATACCTAATGGTTTATTTAACCATTTTTCGATACCAGCGATTTTTTATAGGTCACCTAAAAACCCCGAAAAATGCAATGGGGAGACCCAAAAAAATGGCCGGTATTAAAAAATAGTTAATTAAACAATTGGGTATTATTATTGGAAATCTCGTGAAGGAAGAGAAACAAAGTTTTCCGATCGAAAAATTGTTTTTCCCCATATAAAATACATAGAAAACTTTAAGCGCTTTGAGCGACCTCTAAATACCTTTTGATTTCGAAATAAAAAATCAGGGGTACATTTTTCGATTTAGAACAATTCTAGGGGATGAGAGCAATAAAAGTCTGACTTTACTTTTTCACATGCATTTTTGAACCACTCTAATGTACTCACTTGCAAACAAATGTCGTTGAATTATGTGCGTATGTATATATTTTAGTCTGTAGTGCCTGTGTAATTATGTGGTTAAGTTAATAATATGTCAAAATGCCTAGCCAGTGGCTTTTTTGCTATTGGCTCAATTGGTTTTTAGAAGGCGTTCTTGGCGTTAGCTGTGCAAAAAATACACATATCGAAAACGGAATAGATAACCACTACTGTGCGTTTTTATTCACAAAGAGAATGCTTTTACTATACATAGTTAAATATATCGCACATTTGCCGCAAGAGTTTCATGTTAAAAAAAAAAAAATGAAATCAGTTAAGTATCCAGAAACCGCCGCAACCTTTTCTTCTATGTTCCATAAAAATTTCACAGCTGTCAGGGACACAGAAAGTAGCCTGATGTCATTTCTATTTACTAAAAAAAGTGTCATTCCTATTGAAAAGGTAGCGGAATAACCTGGTCTGTCTAAGGCCCCCCACCGCTCCCGAATACTTTCTGCCAAAGTACACCTCTTTTGTCATGGAATCAGAGATTTCGCATATATCTTCCCAAGAATACCTGCATAAAACTTCTTTGCGAAGAAACCGTAGTTAGATAGTCGAAGTTGCAGCTTCCTCATGGCTAATGTTTTCTGGATAAAAATATGGAGAGGGGTCCATCCCAGGAGCGATTCTAGAGCCGTAGTTGATCAGGTTCTTATAGATCCAGTGACGGACAGAAATGTCAATCTTTGCAGTTTGTTAAAGCGAAGTATGACAGTGTCTTCTGCCACTATTATATGGATGTGTAAGACGCAATTGCACGGACGATCATACGGTAGAGCCTCTCTATCAGCCTTGCGCTCAATCTTCAAAAAATTTTCAACAAGCCCACATGGCCCATGTGGCTTTAGGAACCATTTTCTTAAGATGGGAGTTTCAATTAAGTCTCTTAGCTAGCATAATGCCCAGATATTTGACCTCATCGAAGTATTCAAACACTGTTCCTCCAAGAGTGAGCGAATTTTATGTGATGAAAGGGATTGAAAATTGTTAAGTCTCTCGTTAATATGGAGGTCTAACATTCTATCTAAAGTTTGGAGAGTGAAGGAAGTAAGGCCAATAGGTCTGTATGATTTAGCTAAGTCAAGGGGCCTGTTGCCCGATTTCGGAATACATAACCAGAACACCTTCCTCCAAACATACGGTATGTATTCCCAGCAATAACTAGCCCTAAATATATAGATTTGGGCATCAATGATATCTTCAATACTTCATTGCTGTAGTGCTGGAAAGATCCCATCAACACCTGCTGCTTTGAAGGGTTCGAAAGACTCTAGCGCCCACCGTACCTTGTCCCTGTCAAGATGGAGCCAGATCTGCAATGGCTTCTCACTCTAGGGAACCTATGTTCCGAGGAGACAGGGGAGCCTGGGAAATGCACATGAAGCAGGAGATTTCGAGTCTCACTGTTATTGTTCGTAAAGGTGCCAACTTGCCTCTTTAGGAGGCCTATCCTATTGGCAGTCTCCTTTGATAAAATTTTATGCTGGCGAGAGGCTTCAGGCAACGTTTATATTTTTTCACATTGTCGCCTCCATGAATCCACCAGGGAAGCTTACGTTTCATCAAGGTGCAACCAACCGGACTCAAACAGGACTCTTTTGAGCAGATCCGCTGCGACATCCATCCATCGATTGAGTCAATGGTGGTTAGCAACGAGTCTATTCATACCTTACTCATGGAGAAAAACGGGCGCCATTAGAGAAAGGGGCGTGGCACCTCCCATAAAATCAAATTGTACTTGAATTAAGTTCATTCGGTAGTTGAAATATGTCATGACAATGTGAGTGTCAGCGTGTCAGAATATCCGCCATTTTATTAAATTTTCTGTTGAATGTGTACATGTAATTTTTCTAAATTTTATAGTCAAATCAAAATGGCGACTGGTTGCGTAGAAAATGACTGTAAACATAAGTATGTATTCAGAGTCATCTGTAAATAGGCAAAAAGCCACACAATGTTGCGTGAACGAAAAGAGCAATAAAAAAGCAGGACCTATTCTGCGCCACATTTGCGTAACAATGGGATGCGTTTTTTTTATTGCTGTCAATAAGTATACTATAAAATTTTTTGCTTGCATATTTTTTAATAATTTTTTCGTGCGTCAGTTGCTGTTGCATTCGTTTTTTTTTTTTTGCCTCTTAATTCACAAAGCATTTGTCACGGCATTTAACATTATGTGCATGTACCCGTACGTATGCATTCTGCGGTCTATTATTCCGTTTGCCGGCTGTTTGTCGCATTCATAGAGAGCAGCACGCATCATAGCAATTGTGGTAATGGCGTTGTGAAAAAAAAGGGTTTGTAAGTATCTCATAGATACTTTTTAAACATAACTGACGTCGTTTTTTTATATAAGGCTGCATATGCGTGCAGTTTGTGGGTTGTGGCGCGAGGGACTTGCTAACCTGGTATTTATCTGACAATTGAGTGGCATTGAATTGCTAACAATAATAATATTTTTCAAGCTCTTTTTATTAAATATGGTATTCTTTTGAATATTTCGTTCTCACATCAGCTTACATTATGATTACAATTCGCTGCAGTTGACGCATGAGAATGGAGTTGACAACTGACATTGGAAATTCGAAGTCGTGCGTTTGACACATTTTCTATTTCCTTTTCTTGCAGTGCAATTGGCAAAAAGTACTTTTCTAGAACTCTCCAATCCCTAAATAATTATAGTGAAACCGCAACATTATTTTTCTAGAATGCAGAAAACGCCTCTCGACTAAGAGAAAGGTGAGAAAGGCTTCCGGAGCTGATGTTATACCGGGTGCACTTTTCAAAGCTGGTAGCAAAGAGCGCCTTGTGAGTATATACTAGCTTCTAAGCGTAATTGGGTCTGAAGAATGTCTGCCCAAAAGAGTTCCGTCATTCCTTGTCGAATTTGGTTTGGAGACAAACCAATTTCAGCGTTGTACCATTTTCAGTCTCGTTTTTCGCAAGGCAAGGAAAGCTTAACGTCGAAAAGCTGCAACCGACGGCCAATACATTCGCCACTCGACTCTCAAACCTGCTGTGAGAGAGCACTCTTCAACAAACCGACATAGGCGAGCACTGGATCCACATTACCCGCTCATTAAGTACCGCCGCCGAAGAAGTAATCGGATTTTCGCGAACCCGGAAGCACAATTGGTACGATGACGAATTTCAAGAAGCTACAGAGAAGAAAGATGCCGCCTAGATGGCCACGATGCGATCGGGCGCAACGCGAACCATGTGGGACCATTATAAAGAACTGAAGAAGGAAGGGCAAATTCCTGTAAGAACAATCATGACGACCTGGTGACCGATGTCCAGAACGTACTTAAATTATGGAGGAAACACTTTTCCACCCTATTGAATGGCAACAACACTAAAAGTAGTGGGGGAAATGAACCCGATCCCCCAGTCGATGACGATGGAGTCAATGTCCCACCGCCTGAGTATGACGAGGTACGAATAGCGATTACGCGGCTGAAAAACAACAAAGCTGCTGGAGCTGACGGCCTGCCAGCCGAGCTATTCAAGTACGGCAGCGAAGAGCTGTTAAGGCGCATGCATCAACCCTTATGCAGAATATGGTCAGATACCCGGCGACTGGAATTTAAGTTCGCTCTGCCCAAGCTACAAGAAGGCGACCCCGCCATTCGCGCCAATTACCGCCGGATGAGCTTTCTAAGCATAGGTTATAAAGTCTTATCGAGTGTATTGTGCGAAAGACTCAAGCCCTCCCGTCAACGAACTGATTGGACCTTAGCAGTGTGGCTTTAGACCTGGCAAATCCATCATGGAACAGGTATTCACAATATGCCAAATCTTGTTGATTTTAAAGCCGATTTCGAAATCACTAAAAGTTGCCTATACGCCGCGATGTCTAAATTTGGCATCCCTGCGAAACTGATATGGTTATATAGAATGACGTTGAACAATACCATCAGCTCCACTAGAATCTGGAGGGACCTCTCCGAGCTGTTTAATACAAAACGAAGTTTGCCTTTCATGTGATTTCTTTAATCTGATGTTGGAGAAGATAATAAAAGCCGTAGAACTGAACCGCTTAGGAACAATTTAATACAAGAGCGTACAATTGCTGGCGTACGACGATGACATCATCGGTTACAAAAACCGCGAAGTCTGTTCTGCCTTTTCCAAGTTGGATAGCGAAGCAAAGCGAATGGGTCTGGTGGTCAGCGAGGACAAGACGAAGTATCTGCTGTCATCAAACAAACAGTCAGCGCATTACCGCCTTGGTACCCGCGTCACTGTTGACAGTTATAATTTCGAGAAAGTATAGAATTTCGTTTACTTAGGAACCAGCATTAATACCGATAATAATGTCAGCATGGAAATCCAACGTAGAATCACAATTTGCCAACAAGTTATACTTTAGACTGAGTAGGCAATTTAGGAGTAAAGTTCTCTCTCGACGTACGAAAACCAGCATGGACAATGCCAACATCCGATGAGGCGGCTCTTGGAGTGTTTGAGAGAAAGATTTTGCGGAAGATTTACGGTCCTTTACGCGTTGGCGACGGCGAGTACCGCAGACGATGGAACGATGAGCTGTATGAGCTTTACAACGATATGGACATAGTGCAGCGATTTAAAACACAGCGGCTCCGCTGGCTTGGTCATGTCGTTCGAATGGACACCGACGCTCCAGCTCTGAAAGTATTCAACTCGGAACCCGCTGGTGGTAGCAGAGGAATAGGGAGGCCCCCACTTCGATGGAAAGATCAGGTGGAGAAGGACTTGGCCTCACTTGGCGTTTCCAATTGGCGTCAGTTGGCACAGAGGAGAAACGACTGGCGTGCTTTGCTGAACTCGGCCAAAAAAGAAAAAGAAGAGAAGTTATTTCCAAGCGGCGAACTACTCCGAGCGACTGCTCTGCATTCTACGTAACTTACTTTGTAAAGCGGCTCAGAAGTTGGTCTGATACCAAATGTACATTCTTAATTCCACGTCTTTGTTAAAGTAAGGGAGATTCGTCAGCGAAGTGGTAAGGACTGCCGCGTGAAGGGTAAGTTGCTGGTAAGGTATTGCCATATGAATTTTGCTATTAAAACGAAATTTCTTTAGAATTTTCGAATTTAGAGTTTTCGAATTTTCAGGGACCCAAAACAAAAGGTATGATCTAAATTAAGTGAGAACAAAACTGTCAAGAACGTTCTCAACGGGGATTATAAAGAACTAAACCCTTAGGGACGGTCCAGTAGACAACAAAATAATTTCGGGAACATTTCCAAATAACAAAATGGAAAAAAACGGTCTAAGGAACTTCCTTTCGAAGAACCATTTGGGAACTTAAGTCTCAGGAACTTTTCTTGCACAGTTCACCGTAGTGATAAACGATCTGGAAGTTGAAATAATTTAGCTTTCCTCTGGCTTAGAATTAACAGTCAGCAAGCGCACGTCCTTCACATTCTTAACGTTAAGTTCCCAAAACTTTTATTCTCATTTTGTTCTCTAACGAAACGTTACCCAGACTTTTGTTCTTATTTGATCCTCCTTTAAAACGTTCTCGATAGGTTCTTTTCATTTATTCTCATTAAACGCATTCCCGAAAGTTTCATTCTCATTCTATTCCCGACAGTGTTGTTCACATTTCTTTCTTTACGGAAACGTTCCCGCACCTTTTATTCTCGTTTTGTCCCCTTTCAAACTGCTCTCAATACGTTTGTTCCCCTTCGGTTCTTTTGTGGTAATGTTCTTGACATAAAATTGTGTTCTCATGCAGAACTAAACCAAACCCGGAACGCGTTCTCGGTCCCTGGTAATTTTTGGTAGCAGCAATCGCCCGGTCGATTACCAAGCACATATAAATGCAAATGTATTTATTGTATTTCCAACTAAACGGCTGAATAGTCAGACCAATGCGATTTATTTATCTACTTCAATGAACGACTTATCAGCAAAATTATCTTTAAATGATTACCCTTTTGAGAAATTGCATTGAAATCAACAAAATGGATTAAATTTCCACTCCAGATGTTGGGCACTTGAGCAGGAAATGCATTATCAACTCCTCCAGCAAACTGCAATCGGTTCTGCTGCATTATACAATAATTCAAAGCGCCTAATCAGCTTTGAATAATGCAAGTAATGCATTGGCAGCACGTTCCATCGCGCATAGCCAACGCATACGACGAGTATAAACAATCACTTATTAATGCAAAAAACAAAAAAAAAAAACACAAACTGGTAACTACCGAAAAACAAAATTCGCCATCAATGGATACGACAGTTGCGCGCATGCGTACACACCTCCTACGGCAAAAAAAAAACATAAAGAAATTGTTTAAAGGCTGGTCGAGAGGCGGGCAATGGAGGCAGAACGGTAGGCCGGCTGGTTGGTTGGTTGGTTGGATGGATGGATGGCTGGCTGGTTGCCTGACAAACTGACTGGGCGAGAGAGGCAAGCACGCGCGCGCAGCTCATATGTGCATAACTATGTGCGTATGTGTGTGTGCTAGCTGTTTGGAAACGCCCAGTAGCACGTTGTGCTGTTAAGCCACCGACCGTTGTACAGCATGCAAGTAATAAGTCACCAGCATGCAAAAAATCTCAAAGGACATCATTTGCTAAGTAACACACAATTCGATTAACAAAGCGCGAATAGAGGGCATGAGTGGAAAATATGAATGCATTTGAATGCAGGACAAAAAAAAAAAAAAATTTGTCATAAAACAAGATTATTATTAAAGGATCTCGCACCTCACAATTCGCAGTGATTTGATTTTTAAGTGGGCGTACCTCATACAACGCCCACCGCACAGGGGTTCGATGAAGTTCAGTTCAGTTGTTTGTGCTTGCGAGTATATATTTGTAATTGCATGTATATATAATTGTACCTTGACGACCGTTAGTAGCGTATAATAAAAACAACAAAATGCGAAAAATGTCCTTTATTTGCTGGCAGCCTTTTTTTTGTTGGCTTGAGGGCAAAATTTTTTTGTCACATGTCAAACCGGAAGCACTGCTAATGTATAACTGAATGTATTTGAAATCGTCAATGTATGCATGTATGTATGTATGCAGCTAAACGTCCATGCGTACATATGTATGAACGTGGGTTACGCTGGTTAACACAAATCAATGGAACGTTAAGTTAGTAGGAGGGCGCTCAACAAAAGGGGCAGACGCATGGTAGCGCTTAAATGCGATGGCGATTCGGTGCAGTTTTCGCAAAAATTGCCTTTATATTTGTAAATGAATTTTCGCTTTTGCGTTCACTAGGATTAGCAGATAATACGATAAACATACAGCCAGTAAATATTTGCAGGGAAATGGAAATTTTTTTATTTTGAATTTTGGAACAAATAAGGCGTACAAATACGTTTATAATTAGGTTTCAATCACACGCACACTACTTCGTTAAACCGTTAACAGCTCTTTGTAGATTAGAGTTAAAAACCAGTTTAATTGCTATTTGTAAGATCCTTGCAGTCTGCCTTACTCTCAGAATTTCGCCTTTGTGCGACAAAAGCTTATAGTTAAAAAAAATAATTGGTTCTTATATTTCAATATATTTTTTGCATTGAAAACGAATCTTAATATAATTATAGCCCTTTTTGCCGACCGGAAGTCCTTTCATATTGCTCCAATGCTTGCCTGAATGTGGTAGTGTGCGTTCACTCAGGTTCACTTTTGCACCCATTTTCTTTTTCATTTATTTACATTTATTGTGTTACTATACTCGCACATATTCCCCTTTCTAACAAATCAGCGTCGAGTGTTCAGGGTGCGTGGTAAGTCCTTTACGATTTGCTTTGATTAAATAAGAAAAAATTAAAAAAAAAAAAAGGAAAACTGCCAACTGGTTACTGGTAACTGAAAAGTGTATAGCGCGAGTATTTGTCAACTCGTTTACTGCTTTGTATTGCACACACACACACACACACAGCATTCACCAATCTTCTCGATTCTTTGTTACTGAGCGGAAGTGCTGCTGATGGATGCGTTTCTGATTTCGCTGTGATTCCATTTTGTACAGCGCGTAGTTGTCGTTGTCGTTGTTCAACAATCAGCACAATTCATCATTTTGCATTGCGCAATTGAATTTATTCATATTTTTGTATGTACATTTATAAGAACACTATGTAATTATGGACCTCTCTGCATGTTGCATGTTGCGTAGTATCAACTTTCAAGCAGCCAACATCCTGTGAGCGTTTAGCAGATGTTTAGCGCTTGGCTCGCGCCATTTTTATGTGGATTTGATGCATGCAGGCGGTTATATATGTATGTATATAAAAGTGTACATATTACTATTTTATATGCCCCGCCATGTGCGACAACTGCCGCGGGCTCAGCCTTCTGGGGATAGGTTACAAGGCCTTGCCGAGCGTGTTGTGCGAAGGACCGAAGTCCACCATCAACGGACAGATTGGATCTTAGCAGTGCGGCTTTAGACCTAGTTAATCCACCGTAGAGCAGGTATTCACAAAAGAGACTCGCGAGAATAGGATCGACACATACTAGCATCTATTTGTCGATTTCAAAACCGCTTTCGACAGCAGGAAAATAAGTTGGAGAAGATCATAAGAGCTGGGACTTTCGAGCTTTTTAATTAGATTTTTTTAGAAATATTTTGAGTAAGCAATTTTTTAGCCCATTTAATACAACAAAGTGCAAGTTTATAGTAGCTCCCACTCTAATTTGCGGGAATTTGTTTTTTTTTTTTTAAGATATCGCACATACATACTTTGTATGGAGAAAAATGGCTGAAATTTTCTACAAAAAATAGAAATAAAAAATTACCAAAAATCTACGGTAAGTGGGAGCTACTTTAAACTTGTGCTTTATTGTATTAAAATTGAATAGGCTACAAAACTGCATACTCAAAATACTTCTAAAAAATGTAATTAAAAAGCTCGACATTTTTACGAAAGTTTGTTGATTTTTTCAAATGGATTTTTATTAAGTTTTTTTTTATAAACATAATATTTAGATAAATGACCAAATATTGTCAATATATGAGTGTCGTGATAAGCACTAAGATGCTAGCGATAGAGGAAGAGTAAGACCAGGTGAAGAAGGACTTGACGTCAGTTGGCCAAGAAAAGAAACGACTGGCATGTCCGTTTTGGGCTCGGCTACAATAACTTCGGCGCTTACAGCAGCAATAGAGAATAAAAAGGTTAATGTTAAATTTTTGGCTTTTGGTTGCACTCGAGTTTTAGGAAGCTTTCTTACTAACATATGCAATTCAAGTTTGCTCCTTGAGTCTTTTGTTTTGCTTAGGGATAGATTTTTTTTTCTATTTAGGACCCGTGTAGGGGAGAGCATTTTTTATGGGGGAAAAAAAACCAAAATGGTTCGTTCCCAAGAATGTGTCCGCTTCGTCTATGAGAGCTTTCACGGTAGCTAAATCCTGGAGAATTTTCCCTAGTTAAGTTTAACTAACGATTTAACTATACTTTAAAATAGGTAAGCTAACGGCTGTTAAAGTTTTTACAAAAATTAACAACTAGCATGCAAAATACGTAATGGTTAAGGCACTGACTATTGGAAAAAGTACACTATAACGAGATAGATGGTGACTATGCGATTTTTGTGCATTCGCCGCTATATGTAAAAGTTAATACATCACAGACACCTAAAAAGTTCTTCCGCTTCGCTGAGTGCTAGGGCTGTGCGATTATTCGATTACTCGAGCAAGTTGGTTAATCAATTATTCGGTTAATCAATTACTCGAGTAATCAAGATTTTGATTACTCAAAACGATGATTAATCGAGTTACTTGAAATATGATTACTCAAAAAAAATAATTTTGCTCGTTGAAAGAGTTTGCTTTGGAAAATGCTTATTTTCTTTTTTACATTCTGTATATGAAAAAAAGTTTTTGTTTTAATTTTTTAAAACAGAAACGTTGTTTTCAAAGTATCAAGGAACTTAAACTACTTTATACATATGTAAAGAGTTGAAATGTTGATTACTCATTTTACTCGAAATGTTGATTAATCATAAAGCAAATTACTCAAATATTTTTGTTTTTGGTTAATCAAAAATCTTGATTACTCGAGTAACTGAACTTTTGAGTAATCATAATTTCCAATTAATCGAATAATTGAGTTATTTATTTTATGATTAATTAAAATTTTGAGTAATCAATTAATCGCACAGCCCTACTGAGTGCACATATGAAACTTCTGCGCTCTAAATTAGGTGCAATTTATTTTAATAGAACTCAATACACTTAAACTCAGACAAAAACATAGAAGATTTTCAAATTTTTTTCAACCCTCTTCAAAATATATTCAAACCAAAACTTTCTTAAACATTTTTCTTGCGATAAATTTATAATTAACTAATCCCCTTTAATCAGGTGGCGACCCTCCTATATGTAGTTTATAAATTAGGCTGTTTCAAAGCCGGTTCGATCTATACCCATATTGTAATAGTTCAGTGAAATTATTTAATAGTTTGAGTTTAATTTATAAAACAGGCGGTAATCCACTTAAACCTCTTCCAGTAATGTAAAGGCCTTTGTACATAAGTACCGAATGACTTAATTTTCATAACTCCACTTCAGGTTTGGTTGGCAACCCTATTAAAATACCTCATAAAGTTCTACATGTTTAAAACTAAATATGTCTAAACACTCTCGGGACTAATATTTTAACTTGCGTATAATTTCATTAAATTTGAATTTTTAAAAAGGTGGCAACCCTCTTCAAATTGTTTTTATGTTACAACCTTATTAACCTCTTTCGTCTGACATCCACATTGTGACATATATTCCAATTAACAAATATCCTAATACGACAGGGTTGCCGCCTGTTTGAAAATACGAATTTAATTAAATAATGCACAAGCGAAATATTGAAATATGTGTGCTAAACGAAAGAGTGTTAAGAAATCTTTAGTTTGGACATTTGGAATTTGTATGCTGTTTGTAAAAAGGGTTGCCAGCTCTTTAAAAAGTTTAATTCAAATTATTTAATAAGTTAATTAAATTACTAAAAGAGGGCATCACTTTAAGTGGAGTTGAAAAGGCTTTTTTCTAAACTGCATGTAAGTGGGTTGCCACCTGTTTAAAAAATCGATTAAATTTGAGTTAGGGGAATTATTATATTGAAATATGTAACACAGAATGGTTGTCAGTCGAAAGAGGTTTGTAAGGTTTTATTTTGAATATATTTTTGAAGAAGATTGCCACCTGTTTAAAAAGTCAAATTAAATTAAATTATACATAAGTGAAATATTTAAATATGGATGGCAAACGATAGAATTTTAAGACATCTTTAGTTTGAACATTTGGAATATTTATAAGGTGTTTAAAGAGGGTTACCACTTGTTTAAAAAGTTTAATTGAAAATATTTAATAACTTAAATCAATTATTAGATGACAGGTATTAGTCGAAGTGGAGCTCAAAATGCTTTATTTCTAAAATTTAAATATGAGGGCTGCCCCCTATTTAAAAAATTGAGTTGAATTTGAGTTAGGGGAATTAGGGAAAGAGACTTGAGAAGGCTTAGGTTTGAAAATATTTTGTAGGGGGTTGCCATTTGTTTGAAAAGTCCAATTTAATTAAACCTTTTTAAATATTAATAATTTAATATTACTAATATTTTAAATTAAAATCAATTCAAATATAATCAAGATAGAAACATGATTTAAATAAAAATAAACAAAATTCGAAAAGCAAAGATCTGCAATGCTAAAGTAACTTTACTTGAGACTTTAAAATACCAAATCTCAGGCAGAGAATAGTACCTCAACAGTGCGTATGTATTTAACTAGAAAAAATCTAGGAAGCAGTCTTAGTTAAAACTAAGTAGCTACAGTTAGCATGACCTCGTTCTACGAAAACGCACAGCTGCCTTTAACAACAGCTAGCGCTGCAGCAAGCCGTTTTTTTTTACAATTAATATTAACTCGACTATGAGAACAGCCTATTAGTGAATTTCAGCGGAATATTAACTATGCCAACATAAGTCTATAATTTTCGCATGGCTACTTAATAGTTTGGAGCGCACAGTAGGCTGTATGCAACTTGCGCAGAACGCTTTGCTAATCAGCAGCGGCAAATTGGTAGCGTAAAGTGGCGCAACTAACGAATTGTTGACTGCGCTGGACCACAACAATTCAAAACAAAAAAAACAAAAAACGAGTAATAGACCAAATGCATTGCAATTACCCAAGTGGGCGGTTAGGTGGACAGCAACGGCAGGCTGTGCAATAAACGCAGCAAGTACAGAGTGCGCTTCCTGTAGCAAATGGCAAGCGGAAAGCAGAAATGCTTGCAGAGTGACGACGAAAGCTGAAAGCGCACCAACTGGTAGCAGCAAAGATAATTATCGACGAAAAAAGAAACTACAATTTCAATGAAATGCATCAGCTTCGGCAATTACTATCGAGTGTTAGTGTGTGTGTGCGCGCGCTTTTTTCTGGTTATTGCTGCTTAAATGAGTAACAACAGAAGTCACTCGACAAGCTATGCGCCCATCGCCAACCACGCATCTCTGAGATCGCATTCACATTCGCGCGCTGCATTGCAATGTGAATGACTGCTGCCACACTTGCCGGGCCAGTACCCGGTTTTGCTGCACCGGGCACTAAGTAAGTTGCAGCTCGTGCAACCAGTTTGCGTTCATTTTGTACTGTACATTCTTTATATTTATTTGCACAGTCCGCAAGCGTTGTGAAGTGTGTGTGCATCCGCTGTAGTGTGGCATTAGTAGTCGCCATCAATGCTCGCGAATCAAGTAGAATTGCCTGTGGTAGTGCGTTGGCTTCGGCCGCATTGATGGTTGATGGCACTGGTAGCGCTGAAGATGTAGCTGAAGCACGTTTCAGCGAACGTTTCATTATTGCAGCGACCGCTATCAACTACCAAGAAATGCGAGCATTAAATATAATTTGCTTGGACAGCACAAAAAAAAGGCAGAAGCAAAATAAATAAAGCAGTAAGCAAAAAGGCAAATTGCGCAAAAAAATTTATGTGCAAACAAAAAAAAGTTAATACGAAAGATGGATGAAAATGGCAGAGGATCGCATGCCTGTGGCAAATAACAACACGCACATTAGAGCGCTATAGCGCGCGCCGGCGACAACGACAACAACACGAAAGACGGCAAAGTCGCCGCCATCACCAACGTCACCGGCAGTCACAACCACCACCACCACCGCCACTAGCACCTTGTAGCGCCTACTCCGTTCGCTTTTGCCAATGCTACGCTACTACTGTTGCTACTGCTGCTGCTGCACCAACAACTCAACAACGGCAGCCATTGTGCGCTACAAATAAACTTCTTGAAAAAGTTGCTCGCCTGAATACTTAATGCCAGCGAAACTGCAATGGCGCTGAATGTTGTTGGCTGCTGGTCGCTGCTCGGTGATGGCGTGCCAGCAGGCAATAAAGCAGCAATGTAGGCGTTGTTCGTCTGTAGGCTAGCAACGTCCACCATTCATCGCTCTCAACAATTTCGACTTGGGCTTCTCCAATCGCGTTTCTTTGCTGTTGGTAAAAAAAAAGATTATTTTCTTTGTTTTAATTTTTTTATTTATTTTTTTGTTACTGCTTTTGTTTCTACAACTTTCGCATTTTTTGCTCATTGACTTCTTCTGCATAATTTTTCTTGCGTCTGCGCACTGTGCTGCATTTATGATTGTGGTTTTTTATTTGGTTTTTTCTGCTGCTTTCTTATGTGCTCGGTTTGTTAGCAACGTCGATTGTTGCCATTTTGCGGCACACCAAAACAATCTACTGCAATTTGCTTTTCGTCGTTGGCAATTTCTTGCTGAATTTTTTTCTGTTTTTAATGTTGCCGGTTATTCGATGCATTTGGGGTACTTATGGCGAATTAATTTATGCGGCATATTAAGTATGTGTGGGTACTTGAAAATATTTGCGGATGTGTGAGTGTACACTAGGGTGGTCCTTAAATGCATGTGAAAAAGTAAAGTTCGGAATCTTTTATGCTCTCACCCACTAGGTTTGTTCTATATCGAAAAATATATCCATATACCCAATTGTTTGTTTAAACATTTTTTAATACCAAATATTTTTATTGGTGCCACCCATTGCATTTTCTGGGGTTTTTGATGCACCTATAATACATAGTTATCTTCTATGAAAAAATGGTTAAATGAACAATCGAGTATTATTGTTGGGAATCTCCTGAAGAGAAATAGTGTTTTCCAATTGGAAAGAATTGATATTCAATTCAGAATTCTATAAAATTTCTACGCAAAGTTGTTTTTTTTTTCCATATAAAACACATGGAAAACTTTGAGCGCTTTGAGCGACCTCTAAATATTTTTTGATTTCAAAATAAAAAGTAGGGGTACATTTTTTACGGTATAGAATAATCCTAGGGGGTGAGAGCATTAAAGTTCCGATTTACTTCTTCCATATATATTTTTGGACCACCCTAGTGAACACTCATGAGTTAGTGTCTTGCAATAAAGTGAACATTTAGTGCACAACCGGCTTCTTAGGTAATCCTAAGACACATTGAACAGGTAGCAACAGCAGAGGAGCGAATTAAATTTTTTTCGTGCAATTAGCCTCTGGATTGCCATTTTTGCAACTTTTTCTAAAGTAGCACCACAATGACGATGATCCTGAAAAGGCTTGGAACTTGTCCAGTCCTTTAAGACTAAATATAACCACTTTTAATACATATAAGTCGCAAAATAAAAATATTTGAAGTCTTAAAGAATTTATAGTTACTTTTATAATAAAATGCTGAATTTCCACTAAACGTTAAATGAAAAAAAATTTTATGAATTGAAAAAAATCGTGTCATTACGTTAAAAAAAATAGTCATCAAAATCTATATTTCCACATGGCACTTTTTAAATTTTTCCAATTTTTTGTTGTTTCAATGCTTAGTGGAAATTTAGCTTATTGATGACTTTAAAAATGTTTGTCACTCATAATTATTTTCATAAACTTTTTATAATTCTTACAAAAACTTTGATGACCGTTTCAAAACTCCACTATGAAATAGTTATTATTCTGGTTTAAACGCATTTTGGTGGAGTTAAAAATCCCCTTTAACCATTTTAACGGTTATTTTATGTTGAAAAAAGTTTAGACCTTAAAACATTACGGCACTTAACACGTCTGATAGCTTATTTGGTTAATGTGGCTAGTTAATTAACTTCACGACAACAAGAAAACAGCAGAAGTTGGCTATTTCTCTCAGATCCAGTCTGTAGAGTTTAATAATCTGAGGAGTTGCAGCGGATTTATATCACTTATGTCGATTAGATCGCTGAAGAAAGGTTTTCCTAGAAACCATATCCTGGTCCTGTAGAATTGTAGACAATTATAGAGCACTGGCGCTGAGATATCTTGGGCCGACTAGTTTTTGGCTAGCTCGTCGGCCATCTTATTGCTAAGAATACTCCTGTACCTCGGCATCTTGATCACTGCAACGGCATGTCTAACAGCCAGAGCCGTAAAATACTCTCTAGATTATTTTATTATGTGTTGGAGGTGATACATACAGAGCCAAGTGCCTTGATCGCCGACTGGCTATCTGAAAAAATAACGATGCTGGTCCCTGCTAGCTCCGAGGCTAAAATTGTTTTGCTCGCCTCTTTGATGGCAAATGCTTTTGCCTGAAAAACACTTGTCGAATTCGGTAGTGGAATAGACTTTTCAATTTGGAGGTCAGTTGAAAGAATCCACGCCCCTAAGGCCAGATTACATTTTTGAACCGTCCATAAAAATTAATGCTCAAAGCGTTCCGTAAAACAGCATCTTTTCAGTCCTTCCTTGATGGAAACATTGTGCCGAAGGGCAGGAGTAGTCAGATTTTTCAATAACGTATTGGTCGTTGAAAATTTATAAAGAGATCAATCGATGGCATATGACAGATGACCCATTGACCGAAGCAGTCTTCGAGGAGTTTACGTTGAGCACGCAGCTTTGTCCAAGAACTGAATTTTTATCACATTTGTTCACAACCCGGATACCATAATCACTACGCTGCACTATGGTCCAAATGCCTGTTTATTGGCGTATAATTTTCCACAAAAAAAAAAAAAACAGAATATATTTTAACCCTTGATGACCGTGAGCTCTAAAGGCGACCCCTTTAACTTGTGGTTTTATTAAAAATATTTGAATGGAGTTTTTTTTAATATTAATTTGAAAAAAAAATAAAAATATGCTTAGTTATATACCCCATTTATACAGTGTCAATTTTTGAAAAATGCTGCCAAATTATGCTAGTTTCAATTTATTAACTTGCCCACACAAAAGTTAAAGGTAACAACCTTCGCAACAACAAAATTGTAAACAGCCTTTTATTTCCTATCTTTACTGATTTCTCTCCCCCAAACGGTAAATAATTCTTTACTGACACTATCAATATAACCTACAAAAATAGCAGTTTCTTCAGAAATCGCAAAATATCGCAACACAAAATATGGACACATAAGCTCACAATATACAATGCTTATATTGTTTAGTAACGGTATCTTAGCCAAACCTAGCCAAAATTTCTTAGGCTTGCGTAAATTAACATTTAGAAAAATTTTATAATTTATTAGGGAGCGAAGAAAAATTCGACATATTCACCAAAACAAAATCGCCATATCTTGTTACCACACACACTCAATCGAATTTTCACTTGCAGAAAAATAGGTGGTGTTTCACAACCGATTTTTTAATATGTTACGGCCTTTTTACAAAAACGAAGTTACCCCCCCNCCCCCCGCGCGTTGTCCGCGTACGCGAAAACTTTGACCTCTTCCACGTAGAGTCTTATACGGTGTTTATATGAGGCGATTTTACAGGCAAATTTTAGTTGAAAGCAACAATCGCCTCGTATTAACGGCCTCTCAACTAATCGCTTTCTATGAAGTTGTCAACTAACTTGTATCTACTTTTGGACATAAACTATCAATAAAAAACGTATTTTTTCCATTTTTTTATATTTTTATTTATTTACTTATTTATTTAACATTACACACTTGCTTATTTGTTTACATGTTCTTTTGTAGGTGGTCTCATATTTGAATTCGATCAGACATAACATCAAAATGATAATATAAAACTTCGACCTCTATTTATTTGCCCTGAATACGAAAAAAGAAAATCTGCGAAGTGCAAAAAAGTGTATTGAAAGTAATTTTTGTATGAGGATATTTAAATAGAAACTTGTAAAGAAAACCAACTCCCCATAACGTCTGCATGACTCCTGCAAGACTTTACAACTAACTTAAAGTTAGTTTTGTCATAGCTAATTAAAAGTTAGTTATTTATCGAAATCTCGCAAAAAAAGCTAACTAGAAGTTGGTTATTTTAATCAATTGATAATTATTTTTCTGCAGGGAAACCATTTCCTGAACCGAACCGACCAAATGCTTCAGCCGGTTCACGTCGCTGATCAAAACTGTTGAGATTTTTGAACAATTCCTCATTGCATTACATAGTTATTGTATTTGTTTAATATATTTATTAAATTCGTAAGTGCGTGCAACAAAATCTGAATCGATATATGTATGTATGCTTGTAATTATGTAAATGTGTAGCAATTGCTGCATTAATGGAAATTAGCGGTACTAAAGCACTTATGTTTTTCTTATGTACATACATACATATGCACATAAATACATACGGTATGTATTTTCCTCTGAATACAAATGGTCAGTTTAATGTCTTTTCAACCTCTAATAGCATTTCCACACATTTCACATGCAAGCAAATTACACATTTTCATCATGCAAACAAAATGGCCGTGCTAAACAAAAAACAACAAAAAAAAAAAAACTAAATAATGAATGCATAGAAGTTATTTATGCAATGTGATTTCTGAGAAGCTAATTGCCACTGCGCAAAGTGTGGCACAAATAAATGAAAGAAAAAAAATGCTAAACTGGCCAACATTAAATGCTACAACAACAATAAAAAAACGAGTAACTTCTGCTTGTGTGTGAAAATACTGCGCCAATTCCAATGTTTTATTTTTTGTATTGCTTCTTCATAGCTACCGGTTTTGCGCCATACTCCGCCATTGAAATTTGACGTCTTTTTTTTTAGTAATTTTTCTTTTCTCATATTTCTTGNCATCAAAATGATAATATAAAACTTCGACCTCTATTTATTTGCCCTGAATACGAAAAAAGAAAATCTGCGAAGTGCAAAAAAGTGTATTGAAAGTAATTTTTGTATGAGGATATTTAAATAGAAACTTGTAAAGAAAACCAACTCCCCATAACGTCTGCATGACTCCTGCAAGACTTTACAACTAACTTAAAGTTAGTTTTGTCATAGCTAATTAAAAGTTAGTTATTTATCGAAATCTCGCAAAAAAAGCTAACTAGAAGTTGGTTATTTTAATCAATTGATAATTATTTTTCTGCAGGGAAACCATTTCCTGAACCGAACCGACCAAATGCTTCAGCCGGTTCACGTCGCTGATCAAAACTGTTGAGATTTTTGAACAATTCCTCATTGCATTACATAGTTATTGTATTTGTTTAATATATTTATTAAATTCGTAAGTGCGTGCAACAAAATCTGAATCGATATATGTATGTATGCTTGTAATTATGTAAATGTGTAGCAATTGCTGCATTAATGGAAATTAGCGGTACTAAAGCACTTATGTTTTTCTTATGTACATACATACATATGCACATAAATACATACGGTATGTATTTTCCTCTGAATACAAATGGTCAGTTTAATGTCTTTTCAACCTCTAATAGCATTTCCACACATTTCACATGCAAGCAAATTACACATTTTCATCATGCAAACAAAATGGCCGTGCTAAACAAAAAACAACAAAAAAAAAAAAACTAAATAATGAATGCATAGAAGTTATTTATGCAATGTGATTTCTGAGAAGCTAATTGCCACTGCGCAAAGTGTGGCACAAATAAATGAAAGAAAAAAAATGCTAAACTGGCCAACATTAAATGCTACAACAACAATAAAAAAACGAGTAACTTCTGCTTGTGTGTGAAAATACTGCGCCAATTCCAATGTTTTATTTTTTGTATTGCTTCTTCATAGCTACCGGTTTTGCGCCATACTCCGCCATTGAAATTTGACGTCTTTTTTTTTAGTAATTTTTCTTTTCTCATATTTCTTGGTTGTTTTTTCGCACTGTTTTAACGCAAATTACTGGTCAGTTTAATGGCGGATACTTGGCATCCGTTGCAGGCAGCGCCAAATCGCTACTCTCCGCTAGCAACAGCGTCCGACCCACTCTATCAGAGCAGTGAATCGTTGGGGAATGGTGGCTGTACGTTGAGGTCGGTCTTGTCTTGGGTGTTGCGCCCAGTAGCCAGTTCGTCAAATGTTGTACTCAACTACATACATACATACATACACGTGTACATCATACTCATATTTCTGAATGAGAGTTGTGGCATTGCTGCCATTCGAATTTGCAACTATTTCTCTGCTCCTTGCCGCGGTACTGCTGCCTCGCTGCCCGCTGTCCCACCACCTGGCAATTATGGTTGTTTTGCGCGTAATAATTTCACTTCTGCATTAAATGGATTTAATGAATGTGGTCCTATTAATTTTTGCCTTCGCTGTGCTAGCCACCGCCAAGCTACCAACTGACAGTTACTTTTTTCCACCATCGCTACTAACTTTTCGTTCGGCTATGTTATGTTATGTGGCAGCAATAGTTGTTAGTGCATTTGTTGTTGTTATTATTAGAAATAATTGGTTGCAGCGCACCAATTTGACTACTGATTTTATTTTTTGCCATTTGCCGTTACAGCCGTTGGTTGGTTGGTTGACTTGTGAGGCAAGCCTGACTGACTTTTTTATGCGTTGTTTGCGTATTTCTGCACAATTGAATATTTTCATATTTCTTTACTTGCCACAATTGCCATTTGCAATCAAATTGTGAAAATTGGCGGAAATCGTATAATGTAATTTTTATTTAAATTTTTCGTTGAAAGCAATTATTTGGCGCTGTCTTGCATCTGTTTGGCTGGCCATTGGTGGTGTACAAGTGGAGCAGCAACGTACAGCAGCAATTGTTTGTAATTTGAAGAATGGCAAATCATTGCAATTAGCCATGGTAGCTGTATAAGTTGATTAGATTAGCTTTTCGTAAAATAGAAGTAGAAAAGTGGGTGAGTCAATTTTATTTTCTAAATTATTTGGAACTGTTTTATTTGACCATTTTTGAAAACTTTGGTTCTGATTTTTATTTTTCCATCATATGGTCTAGAAGAAAACACTAACAACTGAGAATTTTTATTAAATTTTTAACCGACTTTAAAAACAGTAGGAGATTTTCAATTGGTCGGAAATTCTTTTTTTATGTATTTTACAGCATAAATTTGCACCCCCTAAACTGATTTTCATATTTTTTTTTTTTTTTTAAGGAAAGGTGGTACCTCAGAGCTGGTCCCATACTGATTTGGTTTAGATCCGATCATTGCATCATGAAGGAATTAACGATACTCTTAAATTTGTATATGAGAATGGAAGTCGGTGGTGTTTTTTGATTAAAAATTACTTGCTCTGTAACAATAGAGTTGTAGCGAGCACTACAAAGGAATTTATATTGCATAAAGTTTATTATGAACTTGCACTCCCCTTAGCCCATACCTGCTTAGAAGCTTGCTTTAAAAATATTTGTGTTTAATATTAACTTATCTTAATCCAGTTGATTATGATAAGCTTGTAAAATCTGAATTGGGAGTCACTGTTGTATGAGAAAATGTCGCACTTAGAATGAAAAATATAATTTGCTTACAAAAATCGTATTTTCGCTAACATACTACATATCTACATATATGTATACATAGACCTAGGATGAAGTTATTACGCTTTATTATGTGCGTATACATAACATATCTTCGGCCGAAAAAGTATCTGAAATTCATTTACTCAGTGAAAGGGGAGGGCCAGGATGAATTTATTGTGGCCAATGGCAACTATCAGTTTTCATATTTGCTTGGTTGTAAGCTATGCTGGCACTCATATAGAGGCCCAACACAAAGTGCGGCCGAAATCCAAAAGTGCGGCCAAAATTCGAAGCTTTAAAGAAATGATTCGCTATTTAGTACTAGCGGTTTTCGGGGTCACTAATTACAAATCCGGTGTCAGAGTTGCAAAATTCAAAATGGCGGATCCATTATGGCGTCAGGTAAATTTTGAGCTTTTTACTTAGATTTCTTAGAAAGATTATGCAGCTTTATAGGCCAAACTGCTGTTTGATTTAGCCAGGAGTTACCGAGTTTTTTATATGAAGAAATCGAGCAACAACTTTAACAAAAATAATTTCCAAAAATCAAGCGTAAGTCCCAGCTTACTTTAAACTTGCACTTTATTAAACTTAAATTAAATGGACAACAAAACCGCTTACTCAAAATCTTTCTTTGAAGTCTAATTAAAAAGCTCAACATTTTTACATACAGAAGAAGTGTTAAAAAAAATACCGTAAAATTTCAGTGGCAGATTAGGGCAACTGAATTTGACTCTTTATTCAGAAGCTAATAATTTTCTTTGTAAGCTCCAATGGTTTTAAGGGCAGCATCCAACAGCGTGTTATTACTGTTTCGCTTAACAACCCAAATTTTGTAAAAAGTACCCTTATATTTCTATTTCTAAAAAAGTTCTGTTACAGTGTTGATATTCAAAATTTTTTTTGCGTATATTACTAACCTTTACACGTAGACGTTTACTGGTCAAGGTGCAGTTTTTAGTCCAAAGAATACTGGAACAGACTAAATTTTAGTAACTATAACAAAATCATCTCAAACTTTGCAATCAATGCAATGTCTGCCATTTATCGACCCTTCCAATTGTACATATATACTTCTTTTTCGTGGTATATCGAGAGAAAAAAAGTTCATTATGTCTCCACTAAGCCCTCATCGCGAATATTGTATATAAACAGCTATTTTCCTGCGCCATAAACACATATCATTGTTGTTGGCTGTGTCATTAATAAGGTCGTGGCACTGCAAACATTTGTTTTTTTTTTTCTCTTTATCCAGCGCACGAGCTACAAATTAAGTGATTATCACCATGGGATAGCGACAATGACGATGATTACAAGTACAAAATATTGTATTATGTACTCGCATAGCAAACGTCGTCGTTGATCCAATGATGAATTTGCAAAGTGAATGAATGTGTCGCGCCATTGGCAGCCGAACACAACGACCACATCGCCACATGCGCAGCGCTTAAAATTACAAATAACAGAGAATTTAATATATAAAATTATATATAAGAATAAGGCCTGTGGCAGGCATGCTTTTTCGAAATTTTTGTGGCAGGGAGGGCACATAGGGCATAAGGAGCGCGTAATGTATGCATGTCTGTACATACATATGACACTATTTGGCGCACTTTTATACTGGCGATGCATAAGGCTAGAGAATATTTGAAAGTTTTGGCATAGAAGCCATTAGAAAACCCGTTGTTTAATAATAATCGAGCCAGTATCGATATTTCGCTTTCCTGGGTATTGTGACAAAGTTTTACCGAATGAGCCATGTCAGTATGATTAACAATTTTTCTGTCATATAAGTTTTTACTTTAGATTAATGTCAATGCCATATTATTATATTTTATTTAACATAACGATAAAAGTTGAATTAAAAAAATTTTGGAAATTTGAAACGTGGTTTCAAAATAGTTTGGTTTATATATAAAGGATACAACGATATTAACTAATATAAATTTTACCTTTAAAACAGATGGCAACCCTCTTCAAAAGTATTTTGGAAACAGATAAAGCTGGTTTGAGCTTTCTTAAACCTCTCTCGTTTGATGCCCATGTTCAAATATTTCGTTTAACTTTTTAATTAATTGATTTTAAATTTTTTAGCAGGTGGTAACCCTCTGAGAAAATTATTTGATTTTTAACCTTTTAATCCCTTTCGTTAAAAATAACTTTTTAGTACAGCATTATCACAGCACATTTTAACAAGTGGACACACAGCTGATTTCGCGAACACAAATATTATTGACAAAGAAAGAAGAGAACAGATTCGATACACAATAGAGAGCCTTAGAATTATGCAAAAACGAGAAATGACAATTAATAAGAAGGAAGATACAGACAACATTGCGGCCGCATACATAACTTGTTTACAAAAATGAAATTTTCAGTACTGACAAAACTACCACATCAAGTGGTATGGATATATTTTCTTTTTTAGTGATTAAGTATTTATACATATACATATCTATGTTTGAATATCTAAACAATGTAAGTTGGTTTGTCATTAAATTCAATTTGTTGTTATATATGTATACATTTTTGTTTTTTCGGTTAATACTTAATGTGTGTGTGTTTTTTTGTATTTTTGTATATTTGTTGTAACAGATAAAATAAACACTACCCCTGAGGAGGCTAAAAAAGTTTTAGCGAAACGTCGGGTGAAAAGTGGAATAAAGTAGTTTTATTCGCACCAGAACTGAAAAGATCAGACTAGCCTACAAACATAAAATAAAATAAATTTGAACTGATCGGACAAAAAAAGATAGATAACTTTTTTTAACTTAGTTATTCAATAACAGATTTCAACATTTGAAAGGGGTGGAAACTCCCACCAAAAATACCCTTTATTTTAATTCAGGTTATACAGCCTATTTAAGTGGTCATTTTCAATTAAATGCGATCCGCCGTTTACCCCAAAATAGCAACAATCATACTCACGCACTCACTCAAAAACTTTCACATTTATGACAATAGGATTATTTAGTAAGCTTTTCCTTGTACATTGTTAGAAAACGCCTTATCTCCGAAAATTTTTCGTGAATGCCCTATTTCAGAATGTGATTGAAAAACGCCCTATCCCAGCTGCCGATTCAAAAACGCTCTTCTCAGCACATTTCAATGTATATTCAGCTGGGATAGGGCGTTTTTGACTAGAACTCTGAGAAAGGGTGTTTTCCAATAAAGTTCTGTAGTAGTGCGTTCTTGAAAAATTTTCTGAGACAGGGCGTTTTTGAACTGGCTGCCAACATAGGTCGATCTTCCACTCAGGTGACGCAATAAAAGTTGTCGTTTTATTTTTTTCTTTTTCAAAATTTAATTAAATATCACTGCTTACACCGTGCGTTAGTAAAATTTACACAAAAAAGATCAACAAACTCATGAAAATAGGAACGAAATAGAGTATAACTGCGTTCTTAGTTTTTCGCTCTGACGTCAGGATTTTTTTTAAAGGACTTCGAAATTTGCAATTATTTTAAATATTCAGAGCATTGTATTTAGAATAACAATATGGGTAACAAATGAATTATAAAATGCTTTATAATTGGATAGTATTAATTTTTTTGTTGCAAAAGGACGTTTCAAATGCCCTTTGAAAATTTTTTCCTTGAATATCCTTGAAATTTTCTAATATTTATTTTTGAAAAAATTGTATGTTAAAGACCAATATTTGCACAACCACTATCTCGTACTTTGTCGTTCTAACTTTATTAGTTCACGATAAACAGAAGTATTTAAAAGCGCATATTCGGCCTTGAGATCCAAAGAAATTAGGCTTTTTTTAATTCTAGAAAATTTACCTTCAATTGGTACCCATATTGTTATTCCTCATTGCACTGAATTTTTTAAATAATTTTTTGAAATACACGTATCTTTGAAATTTTAAAGTCCATTTAAAAAATCCTCAGGTCAGTGAAATAAACTAGAAACTGAAATTGTTTGGTTTTTGTCGCGATTATAATATTCTGCTTCTTTTATATAGATACTGATTGGAAAAATTGTCCTGGATTATGAAACGGTTAGTGAAAAGCCAATCCAGTTATTTGGCTATACATTTATACATACGATGACTATCCGTACTTTCTTTTAAAGCATGTCCTTCGAAAGTAGTTTTTTGACACGTAAAATTAATTGCTTACTTCCACTAATGCAAATATTTTAAAACTTGAACAAAGGGCACGGAACACAGAAAGTTGACGTTCCTGTTATTCGCCTTGTCTAATCACTTCCCTAATTCAAATATGAGTGAAAATATTAGGTTAAAAAAAAAAAGCTCAGGGCGCTGGATATCCGCCTCGTTCCTGCAACTGCAGCAGAGAGAGACTCACTTCAGATTTGTCTGGTGACCTCACAAGTATCGTCATTAGCCCCACCTGTTGTTGACTTGTTCAATGAAAACTAATCTTAGCCTCAGTTTTTTGAAGAAGCCCTCATCTTGAACATAATCGGTCGTGAAAATTGATTTTCTTCCTTGCCAGCTCATCCACGATGCAACTTACTGAAATATCTCTATGTCCCCACACGCATACAGTAGTTTGTATTTTATTGCTACCTTCGGAGAGGTATTGTTGCACTGTAGAGGCTAGTTAGTTGGTGATCGATCATCCAGTATCAGGAGAGTCCTTGTGGCATAAATAGCCTCATTAACGCAGGCTAGTAGTAGTAGTTTTTCTGAATAACAGCCACTGTCGACTTTTTTAATCAGTTTAGAGCCATTAGTGAAGATTGAAATGGCACTAGATTCTAGCTCTTTTAAGGCCAGTATGCAGCTCACAAGAAAACGGACAAGAAAAAAATTGCCATTATTTCATGTGTGTGTCCAAGGAATTTTGACATCTGATACATCACAGCCAGTGACAGCATATTCCCTCACTCATTTCTCAAGAGATAATAGAATGGGTATATATTTATGTTGCAAACATGGATTGCATTGTGCTCTTTTTTCACAAAAAACTTGAGAAAAGCGTAGCAAATTTCTTAAGAACTGCATACTGCCTTAAGGAAATTTGACTCAAGAAAGTTTCTTAGCCATTTCTTGTACGTCATTTTATATAGAGTTTTTGCTTTACTTGAGAGCTGCATACTGACCTTTATGTGCAAACTAAACAAAAAGGGGTATATGCGATTGGTACTGAATGTTTCTATTTGCACACATGCATTCAAGATGGGAATCACTGCTAAAGACGAATGTTGGAAATTCAGACAACCAGGATCCAGGGAAAAATTTTGCTTGTATATGTATATCCAACGCTTTTTAGTACTCGGCTAAAATACCTGGGAAATACTCCGTACTCCAAACTGTCCCTAAAGGTTACAGTAGGCACTCCTTAACCTTTATGGAAACGCCATTGTGTTGTGACGAAAATGTGAATATTTATCACATTTCTTTTAATCTTGCAAAGTTTTTATTGTTATTTTCTGAAGAAATATGTTTATTTTAAATATGTGAAGAAAGATTTGAGAAATATGTTATTTTACTGCATAAATAATGCGTTTCTTAGAACACACCCTATGATCGTTGGTTTTGAATGTATGCAAAAAAGTATTTAAGCTCTAATATTTACTTGAAGCCATGTAGTGCTTTGGGGACTGAAGAGATATGGGGTTTTGTGGCCAAGTGTTTCCCAACGAAACAAAACTTATAAAAGTTAAAATTTAAAATGGCTAATAACTCACTCCACGACAGCTTAGTGCAATGGATCCTGAGGAACAGCAAGAATACATTCGTCAGATGTTAGAAGATTTCGGCGTGGAAAACAGTGACGGAGAGCCTTTGGTATCTGAAGAGATTGCCGAGGATAACGAATATGATGTAACTCCAGATGACTCCGACATAGAAGAAATTGACGATATACCGGGGAAACTATACTGCCAAAGAATGAAATATTTTAGCTGCTCCACCTCCACAAACTGCCAGATTCTCAACCCACAACATACTCAGGTCTGCAAATAAGGACCAGTACGTGCGGGAGAAAAATAAATCAGCTGAGGTCTTTTCAAGAATGCATTAGACAACCGAAGTAAAAGGTCTTAAGAAGAAGCCACTATTCATATTAGATTACAACCAAAGCAAATGTGGCATTGATATCATAGATAAATGCCTTGCAGAATATTCAACCAAGCAGCCCTGGGAATTTTTTATAATATTCTGGATGTGGCTGTCCTTACTATGTACATACATAATTTAAGTCGAGAATTGCCCACACCTCAAGGCCTCTAAAATCCGACTAGGTGCAACTGTCGAAACCTGAAATAGAAGTGAGAGCTACTAATAATCGAATAACCAGAATATTCTCTACACGCAACTTCATTGAAGCAATAAACGGCGGTCCTTTGAGGATAATGAATGTTGCAGTATTTAGGAGGCAAGGAAGAGCGTAACAGAATAACAACAAAGGCCAATTGTTCTACATATATCTGCCCAACAAGGAAAACCTGCATATTGTACAAAGAACCTGTGTGAACAGAACATTCTACCAAAATGCCGCACTGCGATATCTAGATGCAGTTAAAAAGTAAGTAATTCTCAATTTAAAAATATTTTTTAATTTTACAAGTATTATCTAACTATAATAACATTAAATTCTTTTAGTATTTTAAGAATTTTATTTGGAATAATGTTTACTTTTCAAATGTATCAACATACATATTTGCATGCGATTTCATATATATATCCAGGTGTTCCAATCCCACTCAGACTTGGAAATATGACGTAAAACCCTTTTGTTGAGGATATCATGAAATTTCAAGTCAATCCGATATATAGGGCCTTATGCATAAAAAGTGAGCTTAAGCTCAGACTCAATTTTTGCACTGAAAGGGTGAGCTCAAGCTCAAGAATTTGTATTGAAAAACGTGTCGGAGCTTAAGCTCACTTTTTATGCATGAGGCCCATAGTTTCCGAGATATAACAGTTTTAAAACGCAAAGCATACCCGGGTATGTTGCTGTTGACATACATAAAGGTTAAACTCGCTAAAAGTGCTAGATTCTAAATGATGTCTGCTATAAGTCTACTTGAGGCTCAATCTTCAGCTGGTACCGCTAGGGACCAAACTGGTCATGCTTGGCGCATAGTTAGCCAAATTAACCTAACCTAACTTTGTTAACAATAATTGAATTTACCAAATTAATGAAAGTATGTATTTAAGGTTTTCATAAATACTTTAACAGTGGGAATAGCACAGTAGTTTTATTTGATGATTAATTATAGCCAATATTTTAAAATTTCAGCTTCTGCCTCATTCAAACCAACATCATTAGTTGATAGATATTTAAACAAAAGCCTACATCCAAAAAAAACGGATTGAAATATGATTTTATACGTATCCATACCTAGGTATGTATGTATGCATGTACATATATACTTATTGTTGTAATGTAATAGTGTCTGTGTACATATCAAAGCGTATCCCTAAAGTAGGCGTTAACCGCCTCCTATTTAACTGTCATGGCTAACATTCACATCCTGTAGTTCATATTTTCACCTTTATTCATTTTCAAGGCTTTTACATGTTTTTATACAATATATGTACATATGTATGTATGTATGAACGAGTATATTTTTTTATTTCCGTCTCGCGTCGCGTTTCGTCGTTGCGTTTGATTCACATTTCAGAGGGTGCAATGGCGTATAATTTTTCATGCCAACAATGCACAAAAATACATACCTTCATGTATATGTTTATGTACGCATGAATATACATAACTACATATATGTAAAATATGCATAGTACATTTGGATACACGATTTATGTGCATTACATACATACGTAAAATATGCTGGTTTTAGTCCTTAAAATTTAACGTGTGGAAGCAAGAACTACCCCTTAGCCGCGTGGCTTTGCGTTGCGGCTCGTTTTTTACTTATTTTTGTAGTTAAATATTATCATCATTATTATTATTATTGGATATGCTCTAAATGGATTACATATATGATAAATAGCAAAGGTGTGTAACATTTACAGATGCTTAAAGAGAAGTAGATAGAAAAAGAGTGTACATATTTTTATATACAAATTTATGAATGCTCGCATAGTGGGTACAGAACTGGATAATCGTGTGGAGGAAGCGTGAAACCACTAAATGCAGTTTCAACAATATAATTTTTTTTTTTTACTGGCACACCGCGTATTGCATTTTCTCGGCAGCAGTTTGAGGGATGCAAGGGAAAACGTTTGCGTTTTTACAATAGTAACATTTTTTATACATACGGTGGCGGGCAAACAAATAGAGACCCCATTTTTTAAGAAGTTTTCACTATTTTTCTTTTGTTCATTTAATGTTTATTTCAACTTAATTTTTTTTAAGTACATATGTACATATACACTGCTGGAACAAAGTATTGGCACAGCAAATTTTTCACAACATATGCAACAATTTTTACTCAAATATTTTTCCGCCAATTTTGTAAAAAATATTGTTTATTCTACAACAAAAAACATAAAAATATAGTTCCTAAACTTTATGCAAAACTCGTGAAAATTCAGCAAATTTTCAACTTTTTAATCATATCATTCAGAATTATTTTGAGTATGCAGTTTTGCAGCCCATTCAATTCTAGTAAAACAATGCAAGTTCGGAGTTATTCAAAAATCGCATAGATTTTTGAGCATTTTTTTGTTGAAGGTATTTTGCATTTTTTCCATATAAAGTATTTCGTGCGTGAAAAAAATTGCCAAAAATCAACAGTAATTCCTTGTTACTCAAAACTTGTACTTCATTGTAATAAAATTGATTCTGCTACAGATCTGCATAATCAAGAAAATTCTAAATCTGATTAAAAAGGTGAAAATTTGCTGAATTTTCACAAGTTTTGCACAAATTTTAAGAATCAGATTTTTATGTTTTTTTAAACCACATTTTTACACAAAATTGGCTGGAAAATATTAGCATAAAAATTGTTGCATATATTGTGAAAAATTTGCTGTGCCAACACTTTGTTCCGGCAGTGTGTGTAGCTTACTGCCTAACAAAAACCACGAGAGAAAAAATCTGAAAATTTTTACAAAATTTATAAAAATTTTAAGAATTCTACAAATAGTTCATCAAAAATTCAAACTTTTTTTTTCAGAATTAAAACAAAATTACAGGTATGGAATTTTGTAGCAATTGTGGAGGAGCTAGGACTTATAGTTTTTTTGGCAATTTTTATGCTGGCGGCATTACGCATTTTCCTCCATGTAAAAAAATGGTCAAACATACTCTGAATGGAAGGAAATGCGTTACACCGTCCGCAAGAAATTTTGTCCAAAATTAACGGTAAGGCCTGGCTATTTCAAAATTGCTCTTTATTTTACAAACATTTAATGCGGTGCATAACTGTATACCAAAATTTCTGATTAGAAGTCTGAAGTTTTGATGAAACTTTATCGAATTTTCCTAATTTTTGCGCGAAGTTTGAAATTCACAAGTAAATAATTTTTACTAGATAGTGAGCTGTGCTTGCCTAAAAAAAACAATGATAAAAAATAATAAAAATTACATAAATAAAAAAATAATAAAAATTACATAAATAAAAAAATAATAAAAATTAAATAAATAAAAGAAAAATTGCCCAAGCTTGTTAAAATATTGCCTTCCAATTTATCCTAGACAGACTTCAAGCACCGAGCAAATGCTATATGTGTCTTGGAATACCATCCAAATACCATTGCCGGATATATGTAGGTAGGGAAAAAAGGAAATTCCCCACCAACCCTGGGACAGCGTCTTCGAGAGGACTTACTTTAGTAAACTAGGGCTGAAACTTTGGATAAGATTTTGAGAAAAGATGCTGAGTTCTATACACTCGTTTTCAATGAATCTCCAGATTAATCGGAAAAAAGCTAAGGTAATATATAACTTGCTGATAATCAAAGATGAAAAGAGATGATAAAATTTACAAAGAGCTGTGTTTTTCCGGTGTCGCACTTGGAACAATTTTGCTATATGATATGTAGAAAATTAGTCTTGAGAAAAAGTACTCGGCGAAGCTCTTGAACAGTGGGTGAAGCTATACGATGTAATAATTCAATTTTAAGCTCCGATAAATAGGAAGGAATATAAGTGTCGTAACTGATTTTCATTAAGCATAGTTTTAACAGAAGCATCAACAATGATAAACATATTTTCAAATAAAATAACAAAGAAGTTTTGGATTGCTTCAAATTATTTTGTTGATTCCTACCATTGTATGTTCTCTGAAAGTAGATGAAATTAAAAATAACATTGAATGTTTGATAAAAAAATTGGTGATATTCTTCGACCACGCATGTGAAGTAGTAAAAAGGTTACTACTCTCAGCAGCTCTGAGAAGCTTTACAAGTAATGGAATCGCTTGGTGAGATTTCAAGGAAACAGCTGATCATGAGCTACAAGACCCTGGGCTATATTTTCTAACCACAATGCCAAAGACTATTAAGACAGAAGCAAACAAATTGTCAAAAGGAAATACGTAACCTTCCATCACGGCAAAGTCAGACTAAGCACAACTTTTGTGGATTAAGCACAAATACGCTTAGCTTTAGCGGCATTGTGGTGGCTTTTGGTGCAAAGAAAATTTCACAAAGCGCAAGAGTTTTCTTTGTTATTTGCCGCGAAAACTACATATATACCCAAAAAAATTCATATAACCAAATAGAATTAACCCAGTTGGTAATGCTTTTTAGCAGTTAGCATTCCGTTTCGTAAATTCGTTTAATTATACGTTACCGAAATGTTGAAAACACAAAATAAAACCCCAAGCAAGAATTAATAATACAAACAAAAAAAAAACGAATATAATAATTTGCATAATCCATCCTTTGAATGGGAATAAATGGCGCATGGCAGCCAAATTTAATGAGCCAACATTATAATTAGCAGCAATAAATATTTCGTGTAGCCAAAACAAATATGCGCGCTTCTAATTTTTAATTGTATTTTCTTCCAATTTTATTTCATAAATATTTCTTTATGTGCATTTGAAGCGGCGCGCGGAAGAAAAAATATTCTATTTAAAAAAAGTGTAACTCAAACTCGCTGCAAATCCACCTGCTTAGCGCGCGGGCCACACCCAAACTTGCAGCAATTAGCTACAATTGGACTTGGCGCTTCAAAGGCTGCGCGCATTTCCACCAACCCCCATCGGCCGGCAATTTAATTCACTGGAAGTACTTAATTGTACTTAAACTTGGAGCGTTGTCGACTGTGATGCTTATACATACATACATATGTATGTAGGTTGTTATTGTTATACAACATTGTGAGATAAGCAACTGTGGGCATTGGTAAAATATGTATGTATGTGTGTAAATTAATTTATGCGTCCAAAAGCATATTTTTTTATGAGGAATTATTAATAAATGTATTCACGCTTCTACACATATTTACATACAAACATACATATGTGTGTATTAATACAAGCAAAAGCTTATGTTTTTTTTTTGTTTAATTATTGGTTGAGAATAATAAGAACGAATTTAACAAATTAAATGGAAATGCCAATGCCAAAGGAAAAAAAAACTACGGGAACACGCCCGTCGGTTGCGCGCGAGAATGTTGTTAACATCGATGTTACAATTGTTACTTGTGTGATTGTATTGCATGTGAAATGTGAATAAAATGTTCTGTTGAGTTCGCCAATTGGTGGCAGAATTAATTTGTAAATTGGAGCAATAAAATGCCAAATTCGCATAATTAAGGTAATTAACTGCAGATGGAGTATTAATTAAGTTGTCTTGAACTGTTTAACATTCTTGCTATACTCCTTCTTTGTTGTATTGAGTGGGCGCATTTACAAATAAATAGTAGTTTTAAAATGCAACGTACGTATAGTAATGAGCGATCAAGTAATTATAAAATATGTATCTCTTGTATGTACACATAGCCAGAGGCTTACATACGCTTTTCTTAATTCAATTGAAGTATGCGCGAGGTAAAAAACTGTGGACCCAAATATCTCAGCCGTATTTTCTTTGAGATGTATTTAGTTATACATACATATGTATGTAAATAGGTATTCTCATTATTTTTTTTTAATAAATTGTAGGGATTTGATTATTGCATGTTTTCAAAAGAAAACTTTTGTTTTATTCAAAAACGAAGTTTTTCAGCTATTAAAGAAAAAAAAAATCTTATTATTGGGCATGATTCGAAAAGAAAAGAGGAATTAAAACTTGTGATGTGCTTATCCGAGTATTTAGGGAAACGGTTCTATGGGGTCCTCTTACAAAGAGTACCTGGTTCTCAAAAAAGTGGTAACGGAGAAAGGCACTATCAATATAGCTAAACAAAAAATTTTAAACAGTTCTAACGAAAATTCAATTTTGTTTTATATTTTTGTTATAAAGTAAAGCAAAGAAAATAAAAGTTTATACATACATATTTGTGTAACGAATATTTTATAAAAATAAAAAAAAAATCAAATAAAACTTAGTTACCTACCCGTTTTCCAAGCTAAGATTTCAATTAAATCAAAATGACAGCGATTTGAAAACGTCAGAGGTGATGAAGAAAACTAGCATGACATTAAATTGAAAGAAAAAAATTGGTGATTCAACATCGACAGCATCAAAAACAACGAAGTTGAGATAAATTTGGTGGATAAACTCAAAACTCTATACGCATTTTAACCGAATTTCGGACTGACATCTTCATAAAAATAAATTTTTTGCCCATAATATAATGTGCGCTTCGGAGTCGAATATCGGTTCGGTAAGAACCATTTTCGGTTACTTTTTTTAAATGGTTTTTCAGTTCTTTGGAATTATTTTTCGGTTTTTTTTTTGAAACCGTTCCTCGGTGCTTCCGAAACAGTTTTTTGTGTCTTTTTGGATCAAGTTGCGGTCTTTTTGAATCAAGTTTCGGTCTTTTGGAATCAAGTTTCTTCTGGGTCTCTGTTTTTTGGGCCTCTGAAATCGAGTTTCGGTTCAGCTGGACCCATTTTTCGGTTCTTGTAGAAACCGGACCGGTCGGTTCTCTAAGGGACTCGGTCCTCCAGCGCCTGGGTTCTGTGCATCACTAATTAGCATTGCACAAATTTATCTCAAATGGAGAATAAGGAATATTTAAAAAGTTTTAATTCAGTTTTGAAAATATATAAGGGTTTGATAACCTATAAACATTTTGGCGAACGTTCGAAAATTACCTTCAATATCCAATATAAATATCGAACTGAGAACGAAGTTATACCCAACCTTAGTTTTCCAACGTTCATAGTGTATTGGAAATGCATTCGAGATGGGTTTGAAAAAAGAAATGAAAATCATAGTAACAAGAGAGGAAGTGAAATCCAGCTCATTTTCGAAGGGAAATAAAAGAAAATCACGCTCTCTCTCTCTCTCATTACAATTTCAATTCGGAAATGGGCTGGATTTCGAATTCATAACGAAAGAAAAATTAATTGGATAACGAAGGTTCCGTTTTGCTGGAGAATAGCCTAGTTCTCAAATCTAATACCAACATATTTATTCCACATTACTTATCGAAGGTGAAACTCGAAAAATATATTGGTTTTCCAATCATTTTCGAATTGTTAACCAAGCCCAATGTTTATTGGGAAATGCGAAAGCTTCTGAGTGTATGTGTGTGAGTATGTTTGTTGCTCTTTTGCGTTTTAAAATGGCTGGACGTATAATCCAGAGTCAAAACGGCAATCTATCCAGTGAATAGAAACGGGAGAAAAGCCATCATAGAAAGTCAAAGTGGAAAGATCAGCATACATGCTTATAGCAAATAGTTTTTGGGATTGTGAAGATATAGTCTGTTTGTCGACTATGTCACATTGTTGAAGAAAGTGCGCCCGTGCACACTGCGCGAGTTTCAAGGCGTGCCCTGCCCGAGACTTAATTTGAAGTAATTAACCATCCACCATACAGTCCATACCTGACCCCCAGCGATTACTTACTGTTCTCCAGCTGGGATAAAAACCTCCGAAGGCGAAGATTTCCGAGTGAATATGAAATGAAGGCGGCAGTAGACGAGAATTTCGAAGACAAAGATGGCGAATATTTTTGCACTGCGTTAAAAGACCTTTCTGATAAATGTAAGCAGTGCAATAGTAGAGGAAGATAAAATATGCATGTATGTTTGTATATAGATTAATTAAATTGTTATACAATTCTATCCGTTATTTGAATACCTCAGGCTTAAAACTTTTCAGACTCCTGTTACCTCGTCTGCGAAAAAAAGTCTTATAGAGCAAAAAATCGAAATTTGATTTAGGACGGTTTCTTATACATAGTTAAAGGTATTGAAAATGCAATGCGATTAGAGCTTTGTTCGTATTTGAGAAAATATTTTTTTAAATAAAACATTTGTCATTTAAAGACAATAATGCATATGTAGGTATTTATATAGACGTGTATGTATGTATGTATGTATGTAATTGTATATGTTTGCGTGCATAATTTTGAATTAATTTAGACCAATTTTACGACTCAAATGGTTTTAATAATAAAATAAAAAATAAAAATAAATATAAAACTAAAAATATTAAATAAAATAGAATTATTAGCCTGACTATTTATTTATACAAAAAGCGTCGACATACTAATTCAATATTCGCTCAGTTGTGAAAAGTGATAAAAATGCACTATTTCTTTACGCATCGCTTGATGGTAGATATTAATTAATTTTTCCACGCTTTCTTTCCCTTTCTCTAACGGCAATAAATACATAGTAAACGCTACATAACTGACCTTTCTCATCTCATTTATGTACATACATACATATTTCCATTGTCAAGCCAAACCAAACAAAAGACTTAAGTTCCGAACTTTATGCACGCAACACATTTACACGCATTCAAGCGTCTCAATTTAATTAAATACCATAACTTCCTTTGTTGTAGCTTCTTGTAACCGAGACCATAACAATAATGCCCTGTACGGCTCAATGCAGCATTGGATGACAACGTTTAGGGTTGTAAATTGCAATTGACCACATAATTGTTTTTTTTTAGCCACAGCTTGTTGTAGAGACGACAAGTGGTGTTTTGGCTGACGGTCAAGAAATTCATTCATTTACCACATCAGGGCCTACTGCTTATGTGAGACACATGTCCTTGAAATAATTTTCATGTGGTTAGAACACTTTATTATGCATTAAATGGAAATTAATATAAAAAACTTCGCGTTTACTATGCCTGCACCATTGTTGTACGGTTGACTATGTAGCTGAGTGATGTTGCCGACTTTTCGAATGATAACTGTATAAAATGTTGTTAAAATGCTATTAAAAATACATCTTCATAGAAACCACAACATTTAAAACAGTTTTTCTTTTGTATTTAAAAAAAAATCCTGCATTTTTTTTTGTAGCAACCGTTATACTGCTAATAATATCTAATCAAAAACGCATAAAATTCCTTAGATGATCTTTAGGCCAGCTGAATGTGAACACATATTAGGGGATAATAAATACGCATAGACATCCATACATATGTATGTATATATCTACATGTTTACTAATTCGAGTACAGCTACAGCTATTTGGAAACAATTATTATGCGAAAATTATGCCATAACGCAGAAAATTGCTGCTACGTGATGCACCTTTGCTTCAATACAAATTTTTGTACGTATATATTATATGTAAGTGCTCGCTCCGCATTTGATGGCCCAGCAAGGTAAGGTAAGGTAAGTTAATGCGACAGCTCCCACATATTGTGTTCTTATTTATATCAGTTTGTAGGCTTTAAACACGTCTACTTAAATGGTATACATATCTAATTAAATTTGGCTTTCATCGCTCTACTTTCCGAAACCCAAAGATGATACGATTGAGAATAATTTTATTAAAAAGCACAACGTGACTTCATTGCTCGATATACATACATACATATGTATGTATTTATATATGTGTCTATGTCAATAAGCAAAGCAAAATTCTTTCAAGGTCAATCATATTGTTCGGTAATAGGATGGGAATGGATTTTAAAAATTTTGACAGAGTATTTGTTGTTGCAAAGTAAATTGTATGCACCAAATAACCGATAATGATCAGCCAATAACGGCTTAAGTGGTGTGTTTTTAACATTCCACGAAACTTCAGCTCCACTAAAAAGGAGATAGCCGATTTGTCATAACAAAAAGAGTTCACGAGCAGTAATAAAAAAGTGAGTCCGTATAGAGAGAATGTAAAATTGCGTCTTCATAGTCCTGTAAAATCTTCATCTTCATCTTCATCTTCATCTTCATCTTCATCTTCATCTTCATCTTCATCTTCATCTTTATTTTGTTCTTCATCGCCATCTTCATTTCATCTTCTTCTCCACCTTCATCATCCTCTTACTTTTCATCGTGCTATTCCTAGATGGATCGGCAATCGTATTCGCGAACGTACATATGTACTGGGTTCCGCTGCACGAGGGCGTCGCGGGCAACGAAGGTGCTGTGTCGGAAACCATCCTGATAGAGGAGGTGCCAATTTCCCTTCAAGGGATTAAACGGGATCTCGACCTGTCCATGATTCGGATGGGGCAAAAGGCGTGGAACAAAACGCAAGGCTGCAAGGAGTCCAGGATTATTTGCAGAGCGTATGACATGAAGCTCACGAAGTGTCTCCTTTCCTTGCAAGAGCGAGGACGCTAGGCTACTGGTGGGTGTCCTAACTGTACATTGCTTGCTGGCGTCGCTCGCCTTTAAACTGGCTCTGGCTAATGACAATATCTCTAGAAGATGTATAACGAAAGAGGAGACTAGGAGCATATCCTCTGCGAGAGTTCTGCCCTTAACAGACTACGGGTTAGGCCGTTTGGAGCAGGTTTTCTACTATCTGGAAGCCACTATCAACAACAAGGTGTTCAAAGGAGCTGCGATGTTCTTCAACTTGCTCCTGGCACGTAATGATAAGCCAGGTGCCAGGTCCAAAGTGGTCGTAGTTTATTTGGTAACCTATGGACCTTAATGGTATCTGCGAAGTCACGCAGTGGCTGGCCGGCATACCTAAACGACCTAACCTATTCCTCTTCAGTTTCTTAATCTTGATCTTCAACATGATCTACATTTTTGCCTTCATCTTCATTTCTACCTTCATCTTTATCCACTCTTCAAAAAGAGAGGAATACAAGTACTCATTGTAACACTCGCTGACACATCGATTTTAATGGAGCACTTAACGCCTGTATCGCCAACAATCCAATAACGGTGATTTGTTGTTGCAGCAGCAGCAGAATTGAAGCCCACGACACACCAACGTGCCGGGGGTACTCAGGTTTCTGTCAACAATGTTAATTCATCCAAGGCGTTAGACCCAGATGGAATCTCTATGCTAACGCTAAAAAAACTAACACTTGAAAAGGACGAGTACATAACCGACGCTGTGAACTTGTCTTTGCTCACCTTTATCAGCTCTGAGATCTGGGAAATTTCGTAGGGTCATTTCCCTTCTTAGGCCAGGGAAGAAGGTGGATTCTGGAGAATCGTATATACTTATTTCTCTCCTATGCCCAGCGGCAAAACCTATGAAAGCGCTACACCTTTCCAGCCTGAAGTAGCATCTTAACTTAGCCAACCAACCAGTATGAAATTTGAAAAACGCCATTGCCACACAGATAAACCAGGGTCTGAACCAACTCGGACCATGTGTTAGGACGGCTTTAGTCGCAGTTGAACTGTCGAAGGCATTCGACACGGTAAATTATGTGACCCCTTGCCAAGACGTCCAGAACTCATTGTTTCGGTTTCGACCGGAACGGTAAGTAATCATATATCTGTTTGAACGTCAATCATCAGTAGAATTTCGTAATGCCAATTTCAAGTTGTGTAACTAAATTCCCTCCGCTATCAATTGCCAAAATACCGATCCCAACCTCGTGGTAGGGACGTTTGGCAGCTTCTTCTCTTTTTTTAGCGCAGACCTCTATACTTACAAACCACGCGCCAAGAACCAAAACCTAAATTTTGTAGCCACCAGCATATGGAAAGCCGAAAAACTGACTCTACTAACCACAGTAGTCGGGGGCCAGTATGATCGAAGGGAAGAAACGGCATACAGCGAAAAAATCAACACCCCTACCAGAACGTAGATCTGCCTACTGTTACATGCTACCCCTCATGTCATCCGATCATCATCTCTATGCAGAAAGCCATTTACTGGCTGTGAAAGAGCACAAGACCCTGCTATGGAAGTAAATTCCGATCCGCATCCCGCCACGGCACTTCCGCCACTAAGGAATAGATAGCGAGCCGCATATGGACAATCCATTCACCAAAGCATGATATAGAGTGCAGTCAGTAAAAGCCTTTATATCCGTAAGGATAACATCATTCTAGGTGATCGACCGTCTTTCATTAATATTAAGCAAACAGAGCTGTCGACAGACACTAGATGTACCCAAGCACAACTCCGTCCTGGGTGGTGGCACTGGATCAACTCTTCCCTCCTACGGCAGAACCCAGCCTGCGGGCAAGTTTCGCCACATCCAACACCTCTTCCCATACACCTCTAATCCGACAACCTTGACACCGGAAGCATTATGGACAATGCCTATTGACGTCGACTTATTTGACGGCCTCAGGCTTGCCGACCCAGAGGTGAAGGGTACGATGCATACCCTCGGATGTTGAGCTACAACAACACAACATGGGTCGCTTCACTTGTTCTCATCCCCCCACACCCGGCTCAAAGAGCCTAAAGTCCAAAAATTCCGCTTCGTTGTTGTTGTTGTTGCAACAGCATAAGAATCCACTAAGGGTTTTTAGGGAATCATCTGAAGTGACAGTCCTTGGCTAGATGTAGATCTGGGTCGCTTAAATTACGTAGTTCCAACTGTCATTCGAAGTTGGGAACCGTGACGCGCCGATTGGAGCTGCCAACGATATTTTCTGTTTTTGACTTCGGTTTTATTGCAATTAGCTGGTAGTTTTTTAGTATTAAACGGTTCGCTTTAATTTTGAATGCTGTTACAACAATTCGCATAAGAATAACATATTTTTCAAAAATCATTATATATAACAAATAAATTTTCACCGTGTATTTATTATTGCGAACGTTTTTAAAATTTTCCATTCACAGTAGCCAACAGTGACAGCTTTGCTAATTTGACAGCTGACGTTTCTTTACGTGCATGTGTGCGACCGTATTGATTCAGTGCCGGCTGTGGTGCAGAATAAGAGTAATTTTTCGGTGATTTATTAGCTTTAAAATATATTAAACTTTTATTTAATTCTTAGTAAAGCTTAGTTTTAGTAGTACAGCTAAATCCTTTGCATTTGGCAGTATTTTAAGGTAAGTTTCGCGACGTTGAGGTTATGTAGCAACAACAGCACTAATTCAGCACAAGTGCTGCTGCCAACTATACAAATATTTACCAAAAATAGACAAAATGCGTGTACATATAAACAGTAATGAGTCCTGTACGACTAATTTACTTTTTAATATTTTCAGCAGCATAAACCAACACAATGCCACCGAAAAAGCATGAAGAACCCGAACGTAAACCACTAATTGGTCGCATTGGCACAAATCTACGCATTGGTATCGTTGGTGTACCCAATGTTGGCAAGTCAACGTTCTTCAACGTACTGACCAAAAGTGCTGCACCAGCGGAGAACTTTCCTTTCTGCACAATCGATCCAAATGAGAATAAGTATTCCAATTATCTGTTCAAGTCCATGATGTGTTACACTTAAGAAACTAGATATTGCTAACCTGAAGCTACTTGCATCGCTGCGGTACATATGTACGTAGGGATTTTTATATTTTAATTATAATAATTTGCATACGGATTGGAAGTAAGCCACTTAAATGAAATAACAAAAACACGAATATGTTCTTACTCCAACTGCTGGAAGCATACTTTAGATCAATTTTGCGAACGTGAGTCTATTAAAGTTTACTGCTGTGAGCTAAAATGAAGGTGTGTCTTGTTGAGCTCTTCAAATAGCTCTTTTGGGCGTGCATTGGGCGCTCCTCTTTATATCTCTTTTTCCTAGATTTCCGCCATGACTTACTCAAAAGCAGTCCAAAATTATTATAATTTGCGAACACTATTCTGCTGCACACAGCCTGTGAAAACGCTTTTCTACGAACCGCAGTGCTGCCGTTGGCCACTGTAGAAAGAATTGCCAACCAATCCTTTATTTTAATTCGAGTTTAGTTTTGCTTCACAGCAGAAAAAGGAAAATAAGCAATAATGGGCGTTGGTAATTTCGTATGCAAATCTTCGCTGGACGCCTGTAGAAAATTTAAAGATTCGTAAAATGCCTGCAAACAGGTTAAAAAAAAACTAATGGTAAAAAAGAAAAAAAAAAAAATTTAAAATGCTCTGGTCACTATTCGCCGGTATTAAGTTGACCAAAAGCAGTCTGACATGATAGCTTGCTTATACGAAAGGTGATCGTCTCCTAAGCGAAATGGCGTTCACTGCCGGAGGACATTCTAAAATTACAGGAAATTATAGGAAATTGCAATGATTGGCTGTGTTGAAATGCATTTCCAATAGCGACATGGCATTACCAATGGACGATGGTTCGTAGTAATAAAAAAAAGTTTTACCTTCAGCCGTAAAAAAAAAATCCTTAAGGCTCGTTATTGTTTAAGTTGTTCAATTAAGATAAGTTCGCTAAATGCTGAATTCGAAAACATTGAAGTAGCAAGAGTAAAATGGTGCCGCTCGTTGACTTTGTGATGACTAATCTTATTCTTTTCTTGTTTCATTACGTAGGGTACCAGTGCCAGACGACCGCTTCGATTTTCTGTGTGACTATCACAAGCCGGTCTCGTGAGTTCAATGAAATAATTTACAGAAATTAACATCTTATTTTTGTTTTACTTTAAATATTTAAGGAGGGTGCCTGCCTTCCTCAATGTGGTCGATATTGCCGGTCTGGTCAAGGGGGCGTCTGAAGGTCAAGGTCTTGGCAATGCTTTCTTATCGCACATAAGCGCCTGCGATGCTATTTTCCATTTATGTCGTGCTTTCGAAGATCCTGATGTAACTCATGTAGAAGGTGAAGTAGACCCTGTACGTGATTTAGACATCATTTCCGAGGAATTACGTCTAAAAGATGAAGAGAAGTTACTGCAGAATTTAGATAAATTAGAAAAGGTAGTTGCACGTGGTGGTGACAAGAAGCTCAAGCCCGAATACGATGCAATGTTAAAGATTAAAGGCATTTTAGTAGATGAGAAAAAGCATTTACGATTTGCTGACTGGAATGCACATGATGTATGTTACGTACGAATATGTACAAACTGATATTAATTGTTGTGAACAATACTAATACTTTTTTATTACAGATTGAAACACTCAATAAATATATGTTCCTTACATCGAAACCAGTCATTTACCTGGTAAATTTATCAGAGAAAGACTTTATTCGCAAAAAGAACAAGTGGCTACCCAAAATAAAAGAGTGGGTGGATAAGTATGATCCCGGCGCAGTTATAATTCCATTCTCTGGAGCATTTGAACACACATTAGCTGAGAAAGATGATCTCGAGCGCAAGCAATATGAAGAGGAAGTCAAATGCAAGAGTCAGTTGGACAAAATAATTGTTACTGGCTACAAAGCTTTACAGCTAGAGTACTTCTTCACAGCCGGACCAGATGAAGTCAAGGCATGGACTATTCAGGTATATATACTCAGCAATCAAAGTATGATATAGAAGAGTGAACTTAAAATTAATAAAATTACATTCTTGTATTATCAGAAAGGAACAAAGGCTCCACAAGCTGCTGGACGTATTCACACCGATTTCGAAAAGGGTTTTATTATGGCTGAAGTAATGCATTTCATTGACTTCAAAGAAGAAGGCTCAGAGGCTGCTGCCAAAGCAGCTGGTAAATATCGTCAACAGGGCCGTAACTACGTCGTTGAAGACGGTGATATAATTTTCTTCAAGTTTAACGCCGGTGCTGGACTAAAAGATGCTAAAAAAAAATGATACTATGTATTTATACTACTGTTTGCAATGTTTTACATAAATTTAATAATGTATTCTCAAAGTTTTCTATTTGCTTGAATTTGTAATTTTGGCTAACTATATTCATAAAAGTATAAAATATGCTGGACATTTGAAATTTTTGATTAAACATTGCCCTAAGGCGAGGAGGAAACTAGCAGTTCTAAAACGAATCGATTTAGTTAACTATAACATTTTGCTTAGCAAGCAAAGTATATATGTAAATAGTATTTTCATATACGAATTCAGGATTCAGAATAATGCAGACTTAATTTACACTCTTGAACAAAGTTGAGTTATGCAGTTTTTTAGCCCATTCAATTTTAGTATAACAGCAAGCCTGATGTAGCTCGGATTTACCAATGATTTTTGATAAAATTTTTTTGTTGAAGGTGTACTCATTTTCTCCCATATAAAAATTTTTCGACGTTTTTTTTTATATGGAGAAACCAAAAAAAAATTGCCTAAAAACATTGGTAAGACCTAACTACCCCAGACTTGCCATTGTTTACTTAAATTGAAAGGGCTAAATAACTGACAACTCAGTTTTTTTTCTATTAAATAGCTAAAAATTCCGGTGTTTAGTAAAAATTTTAGCAATTTTTACACATAACGGAGAGGGCGACACCTATTTAATTAAAAATTGCGCTCTGTAGCAGAAAATTTTGACATTTGGAGTTTACGTTCTCAGCATGAGAAATTCACAATTCTCACTTGTAAAGTTCACATGTAGTGGCTGATTTGTGTTCTAGTTGATTATAAAGTTGAACAACAGATGGCGCCCGGGAGTGTCTAGTAAAGGGAATGTAATACTTAGTGTCATCGGCAGATGTCGCCCCGACATGCGCTCAATTTACTAAAAATAATAGGTGTCGCCCTCACCGATATGTGTAATATAACAAAATGTATTATTAAGGGCCAAATTCACAGTGCGTAGTTAACCACTGATAAGAGTTTAACTATTGATTTTAACAAAAGTTTAAACCAGCATGCCCCCATAGCAAGGCACATTAAACAGGTAGTATCAGTAGAGCAAAAACAACATTTGCGTGTATTTTGTTGTTGCTTCTGGTATCGAAAGTGTCAAAAACTGTTCTGAATTTTTTCTTCTAAATCAAAGCGTGCCATGTGAAATACAAAAATTAAAAAAAAATAAAAAATTGAAATTGGAAAAAATAAAAATTGATGCAACTTTCTTTCCTAGTAAATTTGTTTGCTTCTCGAAGCATTGATCCATCCTTTGCAAGGCCCAGTAATCAGCGGTCGTGCTGCCGAGTTGGGCGAACGTTCCAAAAGCTGCTACTCAATCGCTTGTTTTGTATGGGAAAAGGTTTCACATGCAAATGGATTTTAACAATTCAGAATTTTTGTGAGAAAAAATTTAAAATATTTGACATTTTCGAGACCAAATAATTTGAAAATAAATCAAATCAGCTGCTCTACTGATACTACCTGTTCAATGTACCTTGCCCCATAGTTAAACTCTTGTGAAATAAATTTTATTTGTGGAACGAGTTTCAAATTTGAATAGAAAAGTATTGATTTTTAGAATTTGTATATTTTCAGGCGATACGAATTTCTATAGTTAACTATGTGACTCTGAATATAAATTCATAGTTAAACTCTTGTTGGTGGTTAAGTTAACAATGGTTTAACTAAGCACTGTGAATTCGGCCCTAAAATTTTAAAATACCGGCAATTTTAATTATTTAATTTTTAATTTTTAATTATTTAATAGAAAAAACTGAATACGCAGTTTTGTCAGTCGGCCCCGATTACCCAATTTCGAATACAGGTAATTTCGATACCTGAGAGCTCAGTGTAGTTAAGAAGTGGGAGCCAAAATGCTTCCATCTACCACCCGATTTCCCTGAGCCTAATAGCAGCTCGTGATGCGACAATTCTGTCTGCAATATCCGCAGGCGCCGTGTTCAACATGACGTTAAACGCCGGTGTGGGTTAGGTTCCTAATTTCCACTAATTTCGATTAGGGCGATCCCCTGTACGCGACAGTTGTTTTACAAGTGTAGCCTACTCTATACACGGTTAAAAATTTCGGTTTTAATTTTAAACTTTTTGGACTACATATATGACCAAACTAAATTCAGTTTCAAATACAAATCTTCCAAGTTTATAAAAAAGAGAGCACATATGTTGGGTTTAGAATTTAAACAATTCGGTTTAAATGTTAAACCCAAACATTTTCATAATTAAGAATAAAAAAAAACAATCTTAAATTTCATGCTCCGTCTGGTTGGTATTGAACCCGGACAGCCTTGGTAGCAACCAATCGTATCAAGCATCTTTGCACACTCAGCTAAAGCCACGCATGTAAATGTGCTTTCATATGTTGAGTTTGAATCAACACCACAATTCGCTGTGCAAACATATTCTATTTCGGTTTAGATTTTAAACCAAAGTTTCTATATTTGAAACCTAGAAACTAGAATTAAAACATTTTGGTTTGATTTTTAAACCACGAACTTTTTGGGCTAAAATTTAAACCAGAATATATTAAAAATTGCGTAAAACTATTGACTGGTCCCAGCGCGGTTGAAAAATTAAACCCAAATTTTTGACCGTGTAGTGAGTTCCATCAGACAAGGGTTCCGTGAAGCAAGATAGGCTTATATCTAGTTTCATGGAGCTAATTAATTACTTTTGGCGAGAGACCTCACCTTTTACCGAGCAGCAGTACAAGGCAACCGACGCTTTTCTTACCCTTTCCCCAATGTTAGGCTTCCACGACAGCTTCTTGTACAGGATCAAGCCTAAGTAGTTGACCCTCTCTGAGAGCCGCGGACGAACTCCTGGTTCAGGTAACCTTGAGCCAAATCAAAAAGGGTGTCTAGAAATCGTCCCTTGACCAAAACTTCCACATAATCTACATAGGCGATACCCGAGAGCCCACTCTTTCCAGTTCCTCTAGAAGGTTGTTTACAACCGCAATCCAGACCAGGGGCGGGAACACCACCTAACGGAGTGCCCCTATTGACTCTGCGCTAAGTGCAGAAGCTCCCTCACTCCACCACGTGCAGGACGGTATCCACCGACCTTTCCTTGTAATAAGGATGTTAAGCTCCTGAAAGACAATCACGAGGAATCACGTTTCTTATGTACCGGTCTATCAGTCTCTCTAGCGTTTTTAGCAAAAACGAAGACAGACTGATATACCTAAAATCCCTAGGGGAAACATGAGAGAGTTCGTATAAATTGGAGCCAAGCAATTGTGCCAGAGCCCTTTGCAGCTGCGCAGGTATGATGCCATTGGTCCCTGGCGACTTGAAGGGTTTGAACGATTTTATCGCCCAGGCTATGTGACGATCATCCAGAAGACCGGAGAGGTACAGGACCTGAAGTACGAAATATTCCAAATCAGTACATTTGACTGTACTGCGAAGTGCGAAGCACAAGAGCTTAAAAAAGAAGTACTGTACTTCCGAAAGAAGTACGGTTGGTCACATTATGCATTTTTTTAGTCTGGATAAGAAGTTTAAACTATTGATGAAAATTCGTTAAACTTTCCTTAATTTTGTATTCAGATTAAAGTTTGATTTATAAGGTTTTGTTTATAGCATGAACCATATTTTTGTAAAAAAAGAAGATATATACACTGCCGGAACAGAGTATTAGCACAGCAAATTTTTCACAATATATGCAACAATTTTTATTCTAATATTTTTCTACCAATTTTTTATAAAAATATCATTCATTTCCATCAAAATTTTCAACTTTTTAATCAGATAAAATTAAATAGAATTTTTTTTGAGTATGAATTCTAGTAAAAAAATGCAAGTTCGGATTTAGACAAAAATATCGTTGACTTTTGAGATTTTTTTTTGTTGAAGGTGATTTGCATTTTTCCATAGTACCGTTAAATTCTTTATTAACAAATGATCGGATCTAAATTAGTATGAGACCACCCTTGAGGGGCCACCTATCCGATAGAAAAATAATTATCGAAGAAGAAAGATCGAAAAATATCCTTCTCTCTTTTCTTTTTTGAAGTCGGTTAAAAATAAAGATCGAATCCTTCTGATTTGATTCGAGTTTTTTATGCCCTAAACGTGCAAAGTTTAGCGAAATACTTGAAGAAAATGGCTATAAAGAGACTTTTTCATCTGCTGTAAAATTTGTTAAAATGGACTTAGCAACTTTTCACTCTAAGCCAGCGATATACGCTGTTCTTTAACAAAATCTATATATTAGAAGTGAACTTTGTTCACTGAGTGATGATACACAAATTTGCTGTCATTAATTTTCGTCATAAACTCAAACACCGGAAGAAATTATTTTTAAATAAACTACAAGAAAACAAGGAAGTAAATATTTCCAACAGCCACATAAGCAGGTAAATAATTGTGGTTGGAAAATGAAATAAATACTTAGCAATGAGAGAGCGCATTTGCAAGCCTAATTTTTGTGCATAAAATATGCAGTTGTTGGTGGCAGTACGCAACATGCGACGAGTTTGTGTACTTCCCAGTAGCCTCATTCATCCCACACGATTTACTGCTATTTATTTATTTTAATACCAAGTTCTGCCAGCACATGATGTATGTGTGGGTTTTTTTTTTTAGATGTCTGCTACTTTAGCAAACTTTCTTACTATTTTGCATTATGCTAACAAGATGCAAATGAAATTTTCTAAGGTTTCTTGTATTTAACTTTCGCACACCGTGGCGTATGAGTAATACCTATGCAAATTGCGTAAAGTTTTTAATCAAGCAGACAGTGACTACATATGTATGTATATACTATATATGAGTGTGTGCAAACACAAAAGCAGTGCATGCTTATAATTATACCGATGTACATATATATTTATGTACAAACACATTTGCTCATCCCACTAAATATGCAACTGAGCAACTGCAACTTGTTTGCTTTCTGGCAACTTCCGCAGCCAGATATTTGCACTGGTTTTGTTAGCTATACATGTGTGTATGTAAGTGCATACTGTGCCATTTGCTATATTTCGTAATCGTATCTCATTAATGTGGCAGTGGTACAAAGTGTTGTCAACATTTCCATCTAAACCTATTGACAACCTCTATAATTTACACTCTTTTACAAATGACAACAATTTCAATTCAAATAGTTGCTGATGTCCTTTTTTACTGGCGTTTGAAATGGGGTGCGTTAAGTGTCCTTAGCTGTTAAGTGCATACATACATATATAGCTCTGCATACAGATATTGCCTCAAGTTATGCGATTTTGTAGTTCCGCTTGGCGCTCATTAAATGCTTTCGCGAAGTGAAATGACTTGCGTTTTAATGGTGTGACAATGCTTTCAACAGCTGCTAAAAGCAACTTGTTTATATTTCTACTCGTACTTTTTATTTGCTTGTTTATTTTGCTTAAGTTGATTGTTTTTTTTTTTTTGGTTAAATGTGCGCTATTGGCAGGTAACATCGAAGATATACTATCTACTTGAAATAACGGTGGCATTTATAATGCTGTTGTTATTGTTGTAAGCAAGTGATTGTATATTTTTTTTAACTTTTTAGCTCTTACTACTTTTTCTTTTCCTGCGGCATTGGGCAGAAATATTTCCATGAAACGTTTTCTGAATTTTAATATAAAGCACGTCTCCTTAAACATTTTACTGATTGATAAACTTACTGCTGAGTACTATTTTATCAGGTTTACTTTGTCGCGTTTGATATTTTACTATTGTACAGACTAGAGAAGCAAAAAGTAGCAAAATTCGAAAGAATAACATCTCACAGCAAAATGTGCGAAACCAATAAAACTGGCTCATAGCTCGACTGAAGAATAAACAAATTTGCTATGGTGAGCTATGGAGAGTCTTTATACATTAAACATTTTTAGAAAGAAAAAAAACGGATGAAATAAAAAAACTTTTTATTTAGTACATAAATACATACCACGTTTCAATAAATGGACTAAAAAGTTGGAAATAATTTTTCTTAGCCTTATAGAATTAGTCTTGATGAGTTTCGATTTTAAAATTTTAACAATACCTCAAAATTCTAAAAAAAATATTTTGAAAAATATTTAAAAAGTTGCATCTTTTAATGTCTAATCTATGTACATATATAATAAGCGGAGGGGTTTTTTGTCCAGGTTAAAAGATCTGTACCGTTCGCCCGATTTTCAAAAATGAGATGTGAAATGGTTTTAGTTTTTCAAAAAGAGTTGCCACCTGTTGAAAAATTAAATTCAAATTATTTAATAAGCAATGCCATCAGATCTGCACGTTCTGTTCGTTCGATTTTCCAAAATGAAGCGTCAAAATAAAAGCCTGGGACTGTAGATGTGCAATAGGGTTTTACTTTTTGAAAAAAGTTTCCACCTTTTAAAAAGTTATATTCAAATTATTTAAAAAAATTAACCAAATCGAAATGGTTTTGAAAAGCTTTGTTTCTTAGCTGAACTATAGGGAACAGGGACTGAACAGGGTTGCCACCTGTTTAAAAAATCATATTAGCTGAGAGAAATTTGTATCACATATGAGTGCCAAACGAAAGGGGTTTTAGAAAGTAGTAGTTTGAAAATATTTTGAAGAGGGTTGCCACCTGCTTGAAATGTCGAATTTAGTTTACTTATACTCAAGTTATACGAAATATCAAAATATGGATGTCAAACGAAGGAGTGCTAAGAAATCTTTAGTTTCAACGCGAAGAATAATTTTGAGGTGTTGAAAGAGGGCTGCCAACTTTTTAAAAACTTAAATTCAATTTATTTTAGTTAAATGAATTATTAAAATATGGGTATTAATCGAAGGGGTTTGAAAGTTTTTTATTACTGAATTGCATTTAGCGGGGTTGCCACATGTTTGAAAATTAAAATTCCACTTAATTCATCAGTTAATTAAAGTAATGTTTCGCAGTGTCCCGCCAAGGACAGTTAACAATGATTAAGCGTGAAAATAGTTTTGAAGAGGGCTGCCACCTGTTTGAAAGGTCTAACTCAATTAACTAAATCAAAAAGTATATGAGATATAAAAATACCCTAGCCAAACAAAAGAATATTAAGAAATCTTTAGTTTGAACATTTCAAACGTGTGAAGAGAGTTGCCACGTGTTTAAAAAATTACACTTAAACTATTCTGTAAGTTGGATGAATTATTAAAAGATGGGTATAGATCGAAATGGGTTTGAAAGGGATTTATTCCTGACTTTTCTTAAGGGGGCTGCCATTTGTCCGAATAATCAAATTCGAATTATGTAGTTCATCAGTTAATTGAAATACATTTGTATCACAATGGCAGACGAAAGAGGTATAGGAAAGATTTTATTTTGAAAATACTTTTGAAAAGGAATTCAAAAAAAATAAAGGTTAAATTAGAGACCTTAGCCTGTAGATGTATGATAAAGTTTTTTTTTTTAATTAAGAACTTTTTCGTTGGTATAAGGCGACTCGAAATTCGATGAAAATAAAAATATGCACTATGCGAGACTGCTCTTACTCTACGTAATTTAGTTACTCTTACTTGTATATGTACACGCAATGTTCACGCTCTTTGAGCGTGTGCTCGTTCTCTGCCCATGCCTGCTTATAACTCTGACTACCATTTGGAATATTTTTTAAGTTCTTGAAATTCAGGTTTGGGCGTTTTCACGCCATGCGGGTTCACTAGTGAAGACATACATATCTTGAGTGCATATGTACTATGTACATTTACTACATACATACAAAAAATTTTCATTGAAATTAGTAAGATACAAATTTGTATTGAAAAAAAAAAAAACATGGAAACCCTTTATATTAAGTTAAATATATGTACGATGCACAATAGGTAGCAACCCTATTCAAAAATATTTCTGAATTAGATATTTATTAAATAATTTCTATTTGATGTTTTATTTAATTTGTAACTTATTTTGAATATCTGGCAACCTTAACTAGACTGCGGATTTTTAAGCGAAATACGGAGCCACATAACTATAACCAAAAAGTATAAATTTTTATACATTTGCTTTACAGTTATTAGGCGCTATATATTTTTGGGCTCCATTTGCTGCAAAAAAATCCGCAATCTAACCAGAACATAAACAATGCAGTCAGCTGATTTTCAATTTTACTGCAGGGCCACGATGATTTGATGGTCATGATTAGGGCTCGGAAACTCATGCACTAAACAATCGAAAATATGCGCACATAATATGCATTCAAAATTCAAAAATATGCGCTATACAAAAGTAAAATATGTGATTAAAAATATTTTCCTGTCGTTTTGTATTTAAGAATACATATAAGTTAAGATAATTATCAAGATTTTTACTTTTTCATCATTGCAAAATCGTTACTTTTAGATTTTTATTTTTCCGGTTAAGCATAATCGTTAAATTTGGATTTTTATTTTTTCGAAACAAATTTAATAGTTATTTTGTGATCGTTATTTTTCCAATAAAAAATGCTCCTTATTTTGGATTTTTAGTTCTTTGATCACGTTTGACCATTATAATGGAATTTATGGCGGATTTAAATTTTTGATTTTTATCGAAAAATGCAAGTCCAAAATAACGCTTAATATTAACCGAAAAAATTAAAATTTTTAAATAACGACCAGTTTGATCAGAAAAATATAAAACCAATTTTAACGATTTAAATTATAAAGCTCAGAACCGTTACGGTCCCTAGTATTTAATTAAAAAAACTACTCTTGTCATTTTAATGACATACATATGTAGGCTTAAATTAAAGATATAAATAAAATAAATAATAATAAAACTAAACTGGCTTTTAAAAATTACAAGTAAGAAGATTTGTTTTTAATTTGTTGGATTTTTATCAGTTTTGCCCAAAGGTTGTTTACTTTGGCATATATGGCGTATGTTATACAACAAGATAAAATTTTATAAAAAATTGGTGAAAAAATTTAAAATTTAAATATTTTCTGTACATTCGTAATACTTACAGCAATTGAATTAAAAAAAAAATGATTTTTTTTATGGAATCATGCCAGTAAGGGGAATTTCACGGTCGTGAACAGGGAGAGAGATAAAATGAGTTTGCATCCCTGATAGGATCCCATTAAATTTCCTCTTTAAAAACTTCTTTTTTAATAGAATCTATACTTTATCAAAACGTCCAAAACTGTACAAATACATTGCTTTTGCACCATTTAAATGTTATGCAGGCTAATATTCTTTAAATTCCTAATTATTATTTTTTTTACTTTACTAGATTATACCCCAACAGGGCAAGCTAAATGAAACCAATTAAAGAGGATAATTTAGGAATTCAAATAATCTGAGCTTGCACAACCTCAAATAATTTCCTAACAAATAATAAAACGGTGAAGTAAGATAGCTTTTCGCTTAATATAGAATAAAAGTAAATAAGTACTCACTCACCTTTCACTGCTTTTGCGAAAGCCGCCATATTGACAAATTTTGTTATCACAATTTTGTACGATTTAATTTTAGGTGCGTATAGTAACAAAAAGTCAGTACTAATTTGTACTGGAACCTTGCTAGTGAAACTTTTACTAACAGAAGAACAAGAAAAAATGTCAAAAGCCGTCAGTTGTTGAGTTGGTTAAGCGTGAACAAAAGTAAAATCAATGGAAATCAAAATATTAATTTTGTACTGGCTTGTGTGTAAAGCAAAGAGTTTAAAATTGATTTATGAATTGTAAAATTTTTACAGCAGGAATGTCAAACAGTGAAACCACTATTCACTTGCAAGTTTTTACTAGCTTTGTGTTCTCTTCTTTTCAATTTTATGCTCTATTTTGCTTTTACACTCTCGCTACAATTTTTAACTGGAGAAGTTACTATACACACCTTTTTTCACCTAACTGACGCGATTAACCGAACTCTGTACGAACGACCGAACACACTACATCAAATGGCGCTTGAAAATCCGAAAACGATTTACACAAACTACCGATGAGACTATAAATTTATGGCACTTTTTTTAATTTTCTCAACAGCACTTCTGATTATTATAGCTATATACATATGCAAATATTATTGAATGCATAAATACCATCGATATTTTCACATATGTATGTATGTATATACATATGTACATATAAATATACACACGAAACACCACCGGCATGGATTAGCGCTAGCGCTGTGCATGCCTGATTTACACTTTCACCGGCTGCTGTGGCTGCTTTCCTTGTAAGCAACAGGTTGCCCTTTGCTTTTTAAACCCAACTTTTTGCACTCTACACCAACATTTGATAGATTTCGTATTTCATTTAACCTTAAATTCACATTTCATTAAACCTTTAATTCGGTTTTATCAATAAATTACAAATTTTCACTGAACACAACGAAATTTACGCGATGTCGATTCGACGGGCAAAAATCTAACTGGAAGAAAATTTTCAAGTACTCGCACTCATTACCTAGTTTCTCTCATCTTATTCTTGTATTTTGTTGTTGCATAACGGTAAATCACTGCAACGTTTCACATACATTTCCGTATCTCGTTACACTCCATCCGTCTTAGCAATTGGCTTCCTCTCGTAATGCATGGAAGTAGCGGAGGGCGGCATCTGCCGCAAAAACACAAAAAAACACAGGTTTCTGACGTGAGTTTAGAAAGAAACGCATACATAGGGCTGCAAATTCACAGGGTGCACTTATGATTAATTGTTTTTGTTATTCGAAAAATATGATACATTTCTGAACATTCTTTTTTGTTGGATTTTTTTCTGTTTAATTAGGCTAATTACGAAGCTACTTTTGACACTTTTCATCTACTAGGTCGCTATCATTTCTTAACGCACTGTATTTTTTCACATATATGTATTGTGATTTCACTTCATTGTACAATTTAATTTTAATGGTTTAAAAGGTTAAGCTCTCGCCCCCAATTTCTTAAAAATACACTAAACCAAGAATAGCTTCGTAATCAGCCGAATTAAATAGAAAAAATCCAACAAAAAAGAATGTTCAGAAATGTTTCATATTTTTCGAATAATGGAATGAAAAAAAAAAATTAATCATCAGTGCACCCTGCGAATTTGCATCCCTGTGCATGCGTTTCTTTCCAAACTCACGTTAGAAACCTGTGTTAGTTGTGTTTTTACGGCAGATGGCGCCATTCGCTACTTCCATGCATTGCGAGAGGAAGCCAATTGCTCGACGGATGGAGTGTAACGAGATACGGAAATGTATGTGAAACGTTGTAGTGATTTACCGTTGTGCAACAACAAAATTCAAGAATTAGAGGAGAGAAAAATTTCTTCCAGTTAGATCTTTGCCCGTCGAATCGACATCGCGTAAATTTCGTTGTGTTCAGTGAAAATTTGTAATTTATTGATAAAACCGAATTAAAGGTTTAATGAAATGTGAATTTAAGGTTAAATGAAATACGAAATCTATCAAATGTTGGTGTAGAGTGCAAAAAGTTGGGTTTAAAAAGCAAAGGGCAACCTGTTGCTTACAAGGAAAGCAGCCACAGCAGCCGGTGAAAGTGTAAATCAGGCATGCACAGCGCTAGCGCTAATCCATGCCGGTGGTGTTTCGTGTGTATATTTATATGTACATATGTATATACATACATACATATGTGAAAATATCGATGGTATTTATGCATTCAATAATATTTGCATATGTATATAGCTATAATAATCATAAGTGCTGTTGAGAAAATTAAAAAAAGTGCCATAAATTTATAGTCTCATCGGTAGTTTGTGTAAATCGTTTTCGGATTTTCAAGCGCCATTTGATGTAGTGTGTTCGGTCGTTCGTACAGAGTTCGGTTAATCGCGTCAGTAAGGTGAAAAAAGGTGTGTATAGTAACCAGGGTTGCCACTGACGAAACAAAAAATTTACCATCCACTTGAGAAAAATCTACCAAATCTGGAAAATATCTACCAATAAATTGTTTATAGTTATTTTAATAAAAACTATAGTTTTGTTATTTTTTTTATTTATTTTAATTAAAACTATAGTTTTTTATTTTTTTAGTTATTTCAATAAGAATTAAAGTTGTTTTAAGGAACTTTTTATTTAACTAATTATACGGTATTTGAGTCATATTATTGGCATATTCGCAGTTTCCTTCAACCGAAAGCGGATGTGATGAAACTAAAGGGGACTTTTTTCAAAAAGTTCTTTGAGAAGCTATTTTTATTCACAAAAAACTTAATTTTTGGAGGTATTTTCAAATCGGTCCAGCTCGCTTAAATATTAATATTTTTCCGAAGTAGTTTGGTGGACGTACAACATTTAGAAAAATTCAAAAAAATTCAAAAAAATTTCGAATTTTTTACTCTGAATTTTTAGAACATTTTAAGGTACCGAGCTTTAAAACAAATAATACTTGAGTATAGCTCACAATGTGCTTCCCGTTTTTTTGTCCCCAGCCTTTTGTGTTTCTTTTTTTATTTAACAATTTCTATTGATAAAAAAGGAGTTGATTTAATTTTTTTGCGAACAATCATAGTGCGTCATTACATGACTGTCAATTTTTTCTTTATATGTATTGAAATAATCATTTAAAATATTTAAGCAATCAAAAGCTCCTCGGGATTCCAGTAAAATGAGTTTTGCATGGAGCACGATATGTTCGCCTTATATCGATACACATTTATACTTACATATGTAAGTATATAAAAAGTATGCAAAGAAATTTATAATATAAAGATAACTACGAAAAATAAATCGGGAACGAAAAGTTCAACAAAAATCTACCAAAATGAGAAAAAATGTACCTTTTTACCAACCCAAGTTTTTTCTACCAATTTTGGTAACATTTTACCAAAGTGGCAACCGTGATAGTAACTTCTCCAGTTAAAAATTGTAACGAGAGCGTAAAAGCAAAATAGAGCGTAAAAACGAAAAGAAGAGAATACAAAGCTAGTAAAAACTTGCAAGTGAACAGTGGTTTCACTGTTTTGACATTGCTGCTGTAAAAATTTTATAATTCATAAATCAATTTTTAACTCTTTGCTTTACACACAAGCCAGTACAAAATTAATATTTTGATTTCCATTCATTTTACTTTTGTTCACGCTTAACCAACTCAACAAATAGCGGCTTTTGCTAGTACAAATTTCACTGGCAAGAATTTGCAGCTCTCCCGTGTTATTAAGCTAACGATTCAGTGCTCTATTGCGAATTCTTTGAGTTATTATACACTTTCCCAGTAAAAAATTGCAGGTTCCAGTACAAATTAGTACTGACGTTTTGTTACTATACGCACCTAAAATTAAAACGTACAAAATTGTGATAACAAAATTTGTCAATATGGCGGCTTTCGCAAACGCAAAGAAAGGTGAGTGAGTACCTATTTACTTTTATTTTATTTATTATATTATATTAAGCGAAATGTTATCTTACTTCACCGTTTTATTATTTGTTAAGAAATTATTTAAGTGTTGTGCAGGCTCAGATTATTTATCCTCGTTAATCGATTTCATTTAGCTTGCCCTGTTTGGGTCAAATCTAGTAGGTAAAAAAAAATTAGGAATTTAAAGAATATTAGCCTGCATAACATTTAAGTGGCGTAAAAGCAATATAGTTTTACAGTTTTGGACGTTTTGATAAAGTATAGATCCAATTAAAAAATTTACTCAGCAGTTATGAGATTAAAATGTTCTACAGAAGTTTTAAAAGAGGAAATTTAATGGGATCCTATCCGAGATTATAAAATTTTTTAATTTTTAAACAAGCCCTTCTAAATTTCTTTGGTAGCGCCTTTACCAGAAATAAACAACAGTGCCCTGAGCGACCAGTTACAGATGAAATTGATTTTCGCGGTAATTCTGAATTTGAAAAACAGCTGTTCCAAATATGTCATTATATTGACAAACAAAAGTTTTTAATTAAATACTAGAAGCCGTAACGGTTATGAACTTTATAACTAAAATCACTAAAATTGGATTTATATTTTTTCTGAACAAATTTTGTCGTTATTTCAGATTAAGCGTTATTTTTGGACTTATATTTTCGATAAAAATAAAAGATTTAAATCGACCATAAAAAAGGAATCTCCATTATAACAGTTAAACGTGATCAAAAAACTAAAAATACAAAATAAAGAATATTTTTTTATCGAAAAATAAAGATTACAAAATAACGATTAAATTTTATCCAAGAAATTAAAATCCAAATTTAACGATTATTCTTAACCGGAAAAAAAAATTAAAAAAAAAATAAATAACGATTTTGCATTAATGTAATTATAAAAAATCTTGATATTTGACGCTTATTTACGGTCCTTGTTAAATACAAAACGACAGGCCCATGGATTTAATAAAAAAACAGAATTTCGTTAAATTTTAAATCGTTTAATGATCTTTTGTGTTTTTGTATAAAAGCTTAACAAAACTTGGGCACCACCCACCTACATTCCGTTTCCTTTGAATGTGTAATACATTTTTTTCTTCTGTGTCTTCCAACGAATTTCCGCCATCATTCCAAAAAATACCATGTTTGTTTGTGCTTCGATTTATGTATATGCATTGGACAAGAAGCTTTTTTGAAAGAATCGAATATAAAGGAAAATGTTGAAAATTAAAAAATACAAAGCAGCACGAAATGTTTGTTTCTTTACTCAGTAATTAAGCCCCGTGGTTTTATTACAAGAAAGGGATTATATTCAAAAAGTAACTATTACCAAACACTATTAGTATTGGGTATTATCTATTTTAAGTACTTACCAGATCTGTAAAATGATTGAATCAGTAGGATCTGCATTCACTCGGCACTCTTTTCAAAATTTTGACTATTTGTTTATATTAAAAGTAACAGTCCAGCGCCTTCGTCTTGGTCTGTATCTCCGATACAGCCGCTAAATTTAAACGTAGAATACGTGGTATGGTTAAGAGCATATATAAGTAAAAAACGAAAGCACACACTAAGAAAAAAATATCGATAACAAAAGCGATAACAATATCGATAGCAAAATCTATAAAAACATCGATGAAAATATCGATATCAAAGTCGATAATAATATCGATAGCAAAATCTATAGCAAAATCGATAACAAAATCGAAAAAATATCGATAACAAAATGGGTAACAAAATCGATAACAAAGTCGATAACAAAATCGATTACAAAGTCTATAACAAAATTGATAACAAAATTGATATAAAATATCGATAAAATCTATAAAAACATGGATAAAAAATCGATAGCAGTATCAATAGCAAAATCGATAAAAATGTCGACAACGAAACCGATAAAAATATCGATAACAAAAACGATAACAGTACCGATAGCAAAATCGATAAAAATATCGGTAACAAAACCGATAAAAATATTGATGACAAAATCGATAAAAATATCGACGAAGTTTTGTTTCAGCTATAACTTCGAAAACATACATACATCGCATGAATTTGACATTTTATATGAAATCATAAGTTATTAATTAAGTTAAGGTTTATATAAATGAGTTTGTTTAAGGACGTGAGGTGAGGCCCGCGGGTAAAAAGTAGTTAATGTATAAAATTCCTTAGTTCTGCGTAACTATCATTTGTATGAATGTAACTCGTGGGACACTGAAAATAACTCTATTTTATCTTTATGCACTCAAAGATGAATTTTTGCCAAAACACTTAATTTTCAAGAAAGATGTTTATGTGTTGTAAAATATTAACTATACGCTTTCGTTTGCAATAAAAGTAAGGCTGATATAGGAATAATAAAAAAAAATATATAAAGTTTTGACTGGTGGGACAGGTCCTACATATTAACTAATGTAAAGTAATTATGTACAAAGTAAAAATTTCCAAAGACAGAAATTACAGCTTCTTTCTACTTGTTTAATATTTTTCAACAGATTTATGAAATGTAGTAATTTGAAAGGAGGTTACTACTAAAGTAGAGATAATTAGGGCATTTTAAAATTTATGTCGTTTTCCTATTTGGTATGGAATGGCCGATATATAATTTATTCATCATATATACATATGTATGTACATATAAATATTTACACAAAGTTTCATTTGGCACTCATATTTTGAATTTCATATAACTTGTGTATAATTTAACTAAACTCAATTTTTAATCACGTGGACATCCACATCAAAATAGCCTTAGGAATTCGTCTCCACACATCTTGCTTGTACCCCGATTCCGACCCCGACGACTCCATAATATCCCTAATACGAATATAGGCAGCAAAAAGAGCGAAATCAAATGAGAATGAATCTCGTGAATATACATTTGTATTTATTTACGTATGTGCATGTGCATGCTTGTGCCATCATGCGTATGTTCATTAATATCAGCTTCAAAGACCGAACGTAAGTATTACTTATTTAATCCTACCGAAAATCGCAGGATTTCGCAGTAGACAGCCAGAGCTCCACACAGCAAAGCAGAGGTTGCGCAAAAGCATTAAGTTAAATACCAGTTTCAGTAAACGTTTACTAAATAGTTGACAATTTGACTGACTGACTGACTTTGCCACTGAGTGTCTGGTTGGAAGTCTATAATGGGTCAATAACATGGGGTAGTTTGCTTCTATTGCCCTGTTGCTTCATTGTCCGAGGTTGCTGCAAATGCTAACGGCAGTTCAAAATGTCGTTTGTCGTAACTGTACAAAATTTGATGTTGCTGTTGTTGTTGTTGCTATTGTTGCCACCATCGCTACGCAGGTGGAAGTTTAGTGTGTGTTCGCCGGCGACAAATGTCAATCTAGTGATTTATATGATTGTCACGTTTCCATTGTCGTGGTGGCATCGTGTTAATCGGCTCGTATACGCAATAGCTAATAGTTAGGAGTTGAAAGTGGAAAAGCGATGCAATAACTACTAAGCAACAACAAAAACAACAGCTACATATGTAGCAGTGGCTAAGCTATAGGAAGCGTGGTGAGCTGCTGTTTATAATGCCACACGTTGCATGCTTTAGCTTGGCCTTGCTGCAGTTGTATGTACATACATGCATTGTTCTGGATCGCTGTTTTTGGAATTATATGAAAATTCAATTGTCAGCTGAAAGTGGCAATTTTGGACACAGAACCAAATAACTAGAATGCCAAGGTATGTAGTTTAACACTGCAATAAAATTAGTTAAACTCTGGCTGGTAATTGGTAATTAGTGAAAATAAATGTAGGTTTCTGTTAATTTCTCGCTGCTATCTTCCTACTTAGTATGCAAGGACCAAGTGATTTTAGAAAAGGCGTGCACATTTGAAGATTATACATTACTGTGGGACTAACTTAAATTTTAATCGAAGGTTTGTGAAGTCTCTAAAGGCAAAATACTTTTAAATGTTCTTGGTGATTCTTAACAGAAATAATTTTGTACTTAAGAGATTAGCAAGCTCAATGATTGTTTGAAGTTTACCTGCCAACCTGAAGGAAACAGAACGTCAACACTTGGCTTTAGAAGTTATCGTTTTACGGCAGCGAATTTGTCTATTAATTATTAGACTACAGACTACATTCTGTTTATTGTACTGTTTTCGTGTGTTCGTTCAATCTGTTTCATGAAAAAATCAGAACAACGCATCGCTGCCATAGCCACATACCAAATTCTTGCAAAGACGGAGTAAAAACACAAAAAATCTTTCGACGTTTCATTATTTTAAAGGCAGGAAGGGAAAATAAAGTTGTCCTGGTTTCCGATCTCTTTCGGGTGTTTGTGCTATATTCGTTGCAGTCTCATCTACTCATTGAAAGCAATTACCCAGCTAGACCTTTTGAGATTGAGGGTCACCAGAGGTTTGTCCTCTTGCAGCCATTCGAATCCTCCAAGTCATTGGTGAGCGAAATATTCATCCAGTTTCTAAGGGTGGCTTGCATGGCCGATTGTCGGAACGCTATGACTGGTTACGAACTAACGATTACCTAGTTTGAGCCCTATTTAGCCAAATAGTCAAAGGTCTCATAACTACCAAGTGACCTGAACCCCACAGTAAAACCAGTTTGTTATTCTTACCAACATAGACTTGCATTGTTGAAGTTGTTTCGAATTAGTTAAAAGGCTGGCCAATGCCTTCAAATTAGCTTGCCTAACAGTATAAATATGAAACTTCTGCATCTCCACCTATTTTCTACCACGGAGTCCATGACCTCGAGTATTGAAAATACTGCGGTTTAGAATACTGAGTGTTAAGAAATCTTTAGTTTGAACATTTATAATTTTTTTTTTGTGGTATGAGAGGAGGAAAAAGTTAAATTTAAAATTTTTAACAAGTTACGTTTATTAAAAGATGAGTATTAATTGAAATGGGTTTGAAAAGGATTCATTTCTGAACTGTATTTAGGAGTGTTGCCATGTGTTTAGAAAATAAAATCGTCAGTTAAATATGTAACACAATATTTTATTTTCTCTTCACTCAGAACAGTTGGACGGATTTAGGTGTAATATTTGGAATATTTATTTAGGTTTTTTGAATAAGGTTGCCACCTGTGTAAAAAGTTACATGAACTCAATTTTGCTGTTCTAACGCCATGTGGGCCCATTTGTTTTGCTGGAGGCTTGTGTGATGTTTGGCCACTCCAGAATCCTTGTCCACTCTGTCGAGTGCGAGTGGATTTCCGCTCGTAAGAATACCATTCTTAAATAAATACATTTCTTAATAGTTTAACCCAACTACCAGTATGCAGTTTTGGCATCTTGCCAAGGTAATCGAAGAAATTCACCACCCACTATACAGTATCCAGCGCTTTCAGGTCCCGCGAAATTTTCCTTCTTTAAATAAAAAAAAAAAAAATTACGAAGACCAAAACAGTCAGTTAAACGGGGTTGTGGAAAAGCATTTTAAAGAGAATTCAAATTTTCATTAAAATTTTTGCAGAGGTATAAAAGCATCATATTCACGATGTGAAAGGTCTGTGTCTATTGAGGGAGATTACATATTAAAAAAAAAAAAAAAATAATTATTAAAATCGAAAACCATACTTTTCATGCATTAAGTAACTTAAGTCGCGAGCTTATCAGCCGCCCCTCTTACGTACATACATACAAACATATTAGCCAGGTTAAAGGAAAATCATAGCACACTCATAAACAATTTTTCAAGTGAAATTTTGTACTTCCGCTAAATTAATTTCGCTTCCTTGCATTGAAAAGTACTTGCGAGCTCCATTCGGTCAACACTAAAGCCAAGTCGCAGCTTTCAATTAAATGACAAATCACAAGTTCATTGGAAAGGAACTTTTTTTTTTTAATTTTAAAATTTGATTTGACTTCAGCTCTCAGTTGCCATTTGTATTGACGTACAATTGAATGGGCCTGCTTACACACAAAAAAGGAGGAGTTCGCTGTGGCACTTGAAAATTGATTTACGTGGCGTATGAGCAACCATTATGAACAATTCAATGAGCCGCGGACGACTTGCTGCACTAAAGTATACACGCACATACATGTGTACATACTTTGATGTAATACAAACGCTGCACTTGCTGCAAATAGCATTGCGTTATGAAGCGATTGATGTCCTGTGACAGCAAAACAATTTGAATTGTGAAAGTTTGTTGGTATGCGGATTGAACTAAGAGAGAGCGGGCAACGGAAATAACTTCAGTCGATGCGGTGGCATCTGTAAATGAGTAATGATGCAATTCTGAAATTTCAATTCAATTTTTACTCTCCTTCAGTTATTTATGTATGTACGTCTGTCGCTCTTTGTGTGTGTGTGTGTGTGTGTTACGATTATTGTTTGCTTGTTTGTATGCGCAGGACGGGTGACGGGTGGAAGCGTATGACTGAGCGATATGAGTTTATTTGGTTGTCTGTTCGCGTGCTTTCTCATTAATTTATGACAGCCATTTTTAACGCTTTGCCGCTCATGCAACTTGCACTGGCGGGCATACGAATGGTTAAATATACATAAATACATATGTACATTAGGGCGGGTTAATTTGTGTGGGAGATTTTTTCGACTATGCGCGTATTACACAGAACGATTCTATGTGCGATTCTAAGAAAATTTACTGAAGATACCATGGGTATGAAATCAATTTTGAGTTTGCCAAATAACGAAAATAGTTTTCTTAGCATTTTGCTGTAGTGTCGTAAAGAAGTCCTTAAACTTTGTACATACAAAAATATGCTATAAGGTTTGTTTGGTATGAGGAATTCATTTCTGTACTTATATTTTCTTAAAATTTCCACTAGAGGGCGCAACAGTGAACATTTTCGCAATTTGGTAAACTCCAAATTTATTTAAGGCCCATGGTTTCTTCGGAAAATTAGCTTAGAATTATATATATATATTAATTATTAATATTAATTATATAAAAAAAAATTGACCCGCCCTAATGTACACACTTACATATGTATGTATGTTCATGTTTTCATTCTCACTTCAATGATTCCTTTACAAATCATCTCTCGCAGTTTTTGCTGATTACAATGCGTTGTGCTGTCATTTGCACCCAAGCTCTGGAAAAGGAACTGTTGCCCTGGTTTGTTGTTGTTTTTGTAATACGCCAACTTTTAAGTATTAGCTTACAATTGAAAATTTGAATAATGTGTGTCGTGTGGTATGCACTTATTAAACAATCTAAAGATGCACTTAAGAATCTATATTTAGTACTAGAGAGCTACCTAAATGTTTTTACTTTGCCCCTGCACTAACTATTGCACAGTAAAGTGGAGGAAGTAATATAGTAAATGAATTTGAAATAGAAGGAATTAAACTCCTTACGATCGTCGCCTAGATAAAAGATTGTCGTAAGCGTCATTTCCACGTAGTTACTCATGTAGGTTTTTTTTTAAGAGATGTATTCCTGACCTACAACAAGGATACAAACCAGATATTATTTAGTAAAAAACGAGGGCTGTATAGGATCATAAATAGCAAAAAAAGGGACTAAAATGTACTACACTCCTACGTACATGTATGTATGTAAGTCTAAATGACGGCTTTGAATTAAGTAAGTAATACGGTAAGGTATGTGTGCTTACAAATTCACTAGTATGCCACTTTATTCCCACGCGAGCGCAGTACGGCACATCCCAAAGCGGCACTTTATCCGCTTACCCGAGCGTGGTGCCAAGTATGAACTACACACATACATACTTTTCACGTAAATGTAAACGAATTATGGACAGCAAAAGAGAACTGTGAACAAACAAAACAACCTACTATTGCTTACAGGAGGCATTTATATGCATAAACATATCTATGTACTTACATACTTACATAGTTGCATGTGTGATTTCACAGGATTGTAGTCGTACATATATACATAGATGTATGTACATATGAACATACATAAGTATGAATGTATTTAGAAGTCCACAAGTATGCGAGTCGCTGTTGAATGCCTTCATTTAATTTTGAAAATGTTGCCCATGATGATTTATGGCGATTAAAAATGAAAAGAAAGCGCTTAAAAATGCTACCTGCAGACAAGGTAGCCGAGAATGAGAATGAATTGCTTGAAAAGGAGTGTATGCGCAGCATAAAAAGTAAGCTATGGCATATTTACAAAGAAAAATGATGCACTGAATGGACAAACAAAAAAAAAAATGCGCTAGCGGTAAGAGAAAGCTGACGGCAGTAAATTGCTTTCATGCAAAATTGAGGCAGGCGGCTGCAGTTAATGTTGCTTTTCTGCTGTTGCATCGACAATGACGGCTTTGATGCTGACGATGATGATGACAGTTTTCCGACCGCATACATACATATATATACATATACCGGTAAATATCTAAGTGCATACATATGTGTGTATTTTTTATTATGTTCTTGATCCTCCAAATAAGTACTCACTTACTTACATACATACAGATATGTATATGTATGTAGATATAAACGGGCGCTGTTTTGATATAATCTAGTAAACCAATTTGTATGAAAAGTGTAGAAAAAAATTATATATGCCTGCATATATGTATGTATGTACATGAGGGTGATCCAATTTTTATGGGAGATTTTTTCGACTTTTTAAAACTTGCACATTATTATACTAAAGTTGAATGAGCTCTAAAACTGTATACTTGAAGTGTTTTTTTTTTAATTCTTTTTAAAAAATTTGAATTTTTAATACAATTTTGTAAACTCTTCTAAATTTTGTACAAAATTTGAAATTCAAATTTATATGGCGTTTTAACCAACCACCAAGTCATATTTTAATAAAGGACAAACAAAAAAATTGTAACAAAAAAAAACGATTGCGAATAATTAAATAATTACAGTGCACACAATTTTGTGAGAGACTGTGATCAATTGAATACAAAATTTAATTCATATGGAAATGTTTAAAAAATTTAATTTTTTTATACATGTGTACATACATAAATATGCATGTATTTTCTCTTACCTTTCAATTGCATTACAAAAATGTTTTCAAGGGAAAGTAAAACATAATTTTTTTTTTGGATTTATTTTAACACGTAAGAAAATGTGAGAATTTTCACTGTTCCGCCCTCTGGTGGAAATTTTAAGAAAAAGATAAGTTCAATAATAAATTCTGTGTACAGTAAAAAATATCGACCCGCCCTAATGTACATACATGCTTTTGTGTATCGTGCGCTGCGCACAGGTAGATATGTATATTTTCACTTCTCCCTTGACGGTGAAAGACATCTGCGGCGGTAGGAACTTAATTACATTTTAAATTAAAATGCATTTAATCGTCACCTCAATCCGTGCCGGTAGAAAATTAAGTATATATTGTAAGCAAACGTATTCACACACATGTCTGCAGAATTTACACTTGGATGCAGGAAGTGTGCACAAAAAAGAGCAATTTTACGTTTGTTTGTTTGTTTGCATGAATGCTTAAGTGAAATAATGAATTTCTCACATGTTGCTCATATCTGCGGATGAGTGCTGGTGATTCTTTGAGTTGGATGCATGAAATTAAAATTTTTAAATTATTACATTTACTACGATTATGATGTGTGTCGCCAAAATACAAATACGCTATGGGCCTATAGGAATATTACAAGCTGACGCTAAGCTAGAATTTTAACCGCACAACATCTGTAATCGGTTTATTACTCACAGTAGCACACTGACACACATCTACAAAAAAATAAATAATAATTCTTAATAGCTCATATAAATTTGTAGAAATTACATTAAAAAGCTGGTCACTTAACTGCACATAGCTACATACGTACATATGTACATAAATATGTAGAAGCTAACATATGCACATACTCACAAGCATGAACGTGCTTTAGAACAGATACTGAAATTTTGACCTGAATCCCCCCATTTATTAGGGTTTCGCTACCTCTGCAAAGTATACGTAGGAAATCTCGCTGGTATAGCTTTTGAGTTTTTTGAATGATCATTATTCTTAAGAGAAAAAATAAATCTCAATAATAATTATTATCTTTGAACGAAAAAATAAAAATCATAAAATAATAATTTATTTGTTATAAGAAAAATCAAGTAATAATAATCAACTAAACACGAAAATTATATTTTTATAATTATCCTGCTGATACCCTCTCCAAGCCGCAGAATTATAGAAAATGAAAAAACCCGCATTTTTTTTTATTTTGAGCTGCGTACAATGGGATAACAGGGCCCTGAAATATTAAAAAAGGGCTTGCTTATTTTGAGTAATTAACAGTCATGGGCCGAGTTTAGAATAGACGCAATGCAATAAATAAATTTGTGAAAACATTTTGATTTTGTTGCAGTAATTTTAAACAGATTTTTTCACTAGTGCGCATATGAGCAAATCTACCGAGTTGTTTTTTAATGTCACTCCCTTCTCTCGGCAGAAGAAACGCTAAAGCATTCTCTTTGCCATTATTTCAATCAAAGAAGGTCCAGAACCATATCAAGCATTTGGACAATTTTAGCCTTAAAACGTTTATTTAGGCGAAAAAATACCGAAATATTTTAATTTTTTCATTATCACTTGAAAAAATCATAATGTTAATTTTTTTAATAAATTTGAGAAGTTTTCAGACACAATTTTCATATTAGAGGTAATGAAAGTTGGCATCAAATACAGCATATCCGTGAAGTTTCAAAATGTGCCGGCATTTTGTAATTTTCGAAATTTAACGATTTCCTCATTTTAAAAGTTTAAAATACTTCAAAATGTCACCACTTAACGGCGAAAATAGTCAAAATGTCACCAATCTAGAGCAAGAAAACTAGTGTGCTACCAAATGAAAAAAATTACATTGATTATAAGATGACGATTATTAGCGAAACAAAAGTTCAAATTTTAAAACTTTGAGGCATTTTTGCTGACTACGTACTGCGGGGCGTATACGTTCCATCCACAACAAACAACGGGTATATTAGCACGGGTTATTATTTTGTCTTTTTGTAGTATATCTTTTTTAAGTTTCAATTTAAACACAATTTCGCCAAGGAATCTTGTTCTTTATGCAAAGGTGAAGATAATACATTGTCTTACAAAAGTGTGCCCAAAAACAAGTTTTTATCGAAAAATGTAACAACTCGTGAGATTTGCTCATATAAACACAACTTCTTTATACAAATAATGTAAAAGTCCACAAACGCCTTCAGCTAAAAGAATTTCAAAAATCAACGGCAAGTTCTAGCTACTTAAAAAATGCACTACTAAAATGTAATGGGCTACAAAACTGCCTATAAATTTCTTTTCTAAAAACTATGATTAAAAAGTTTGAAATCTTGATGAAACTTTGACGAATTTTCCTTATTTTGGTGCATAATTTGAAATTCATAGTGAGCTATACTTTCATAAAAAATAGCAAGCATTTAAGAAACAAGAAAAAACGAAAAACACTTTTTAAAATGTCGCATCCCTATTAGTATGCCCGCCACTGTATGCATGCATGTGTGCGTGTACATCATATCTACGTAGATTTCACTCTCTGTTACAAGCTAGTAAAATTTAAACCAAAGATTTTGTGCGCTTTCAGCATTTACAAAGAATTCTACAAACGAAGGTGACTTTTTTTTTGGCTGTTTTCCTTTATAATGTATAGTAAAGAAGAAAAAACTGGGCGAAATAAAACTAAGCTCTGTAAACATAATACTTGTTATATAAAGTAGTGTAATCGCTTATAATTAAATACATATATGCTGAGTGCAACGAAGGACACTTCACATCGCTAAGTGTTTTAAACTCGGCCAAATGGCCACAGAAGTGTTAATGGGATTACACTTTGAATGCTGCCAAGCAACAAATCCACATACATTCAACTACATACATACCTACGTAAAGTGTATCAAAAAACATGTATGTATGTAAACAAACGTACGCAAACAAATAATTACTCATGCTACTGTGCCTAAAGCAAACATAAATCTTAAGAACTTTTCGCTGGAAAAAGATTTTCAGGTGAAATTAAAAAGAAATAAGATTAAAACCGTTTACCGCAAAAAAAAAATACGAAAAAAATATGTGGCACTCCTGTGGCATTTTGTTATCCTGCAGGCCCACATGTAATTTTTTTCCAACTTACATACATACATATGTACATATTTGTAATTTTAACACAACCACTATGAGAAGTGCAATGCAAACCGAGCCGCACAAGCAAACCAAAGAAAGTGAAGCAAATAAAAACCACAAAAAAACAGGGATTGTGGAAAAGTGCATATTTACATGGTTATGAAGAAAATATCACGGTGTGCTCATGAGGCAGTATAACAATGGCGGATATGTACATACATACATACATATGTACCACATGTGGTCCTATGTGTGACATTTCCCAAAGGCGAATATGCAATGATGAGCAACAAGAAAGCGCATTTTTATGCTAAATGTTTGCATGAAATTGTGGAAATTGTGTCGCGAAATAACGAGAAATGGTCAGTAATGTAGGCAAGTGTATATACAAAATTTGGTATAAATAAACAAAAGTGCACTTTTGGGACGTTACCACAGCAGCGCAAAATAATAAAAATTAGAAAACAGTCGAAGAGGTGCGAGAAAAGCTTTTCCGCAAATTAGAATGAAATTAAAAAATGCTTTAATGTTGGATTACATTCTACTTGGTGTTTAGCGATGTGAAAATGCACTTAGTTCGCGGTTGTGCTTGTGTAATTAATTTTTTAGATTTTTAATAGGCTTTTTTATTGTTTTAATAGGCACACATTTTTAATAGTGGCACTTTCCTACGAATTTGAGGGAAGAAAAGTAATTTTCTATAACAAAAAAAGAATGAATCAAAAAAACAGTCATCAAAATCGACTGAGGGAAAAATTGAGGAATGCATAAATGCTTTAATAATCGGCTAAAGAAACTGCATTCATACGTACATATTTACGAGAAACCCCTTACTCTATATGATGATTTTCCAGCGATGAGCCTGCCCTAAAAACTATGCAATGAATCTATTTCATGTATGGAATCAACAATAACAACCACGCTGTCAAGCTTAAATAGCGGCGAATCAGCAGCAATTGATAGTAGTAGGGTGAATAAGAAAATGGATTAGCGACAAAAGCTTACGGGGTGTATATATGTATGTAGCTCAGTGGTTAACGCTTCTGACTTCGCACATCGATGACGCGGGTTCGATCCCTGCTGAAGTCTAGAAAAAAAAGAAGTCTTATGAGGAGATGTGGTGGTAAAATAAAGGTTTACCTTTTTTAGAGTTGCCACCTGTTAAAAAATTTAATTCAAATTACTTTGTAAGTTAAATAAATTATTAAAAATTGGTATCAATCGAAATGGGTGTGAAAAAGGTTTATTTCTTAACTACATGCAGCAGGGTTGCCACCTGTTTAAAAAATATAATTCCATTTGAATTAGGGGAGTTAGGTAATTGAAAAACATAGGTATCACCATATGTGAGTCAAAAGTTTAAGAAGGTTACAGCTTGCAAATATTTTGAAGAGGGTTGCCACCTGTGTGTAAGGTCAAATTTAGTTAAACTAAAATAATAATTGCGTCAAACCAAAGGTTTACGACATCGTATTTGTTATTTTATAACAAATATGTACATTGCCAATCAGTGTTTGTTCTGACTACATTCCTTTTAAATTACTGGACTCCTAAATTAACCCAGGAATGCGTCCAATTTTTCTTATGGCTGATGTCCATACTGATATACATATTTCAGTTACCTTATTCCCTTAATTAAACTAAATTTGATTTTTTAAACATGTGACAACATTTCTACGTATCGTTTAGAAGTAAAACGGTTTCAAAACCATTTCAATTGATACCCGTATTTTAATAATTAATTCATTTAATTTATTAAATAATTTTAATAAAATTTGCAACAGGTGGCAACCCGTTGCAAAAAAAAATAAAGCTTTATTGCACATCTACAGGCCAAGCCTGTTATTTGACATCTCTCTTTTTTAAATAGAGCGAACTATATGTACATACATATCTTAATGCTGCAAGAACCCAAATTTTCAACTTCAAACTGCATTTACAGTGGAAGTACGAAAGCTATCAAAAATGCATTATTTAATTCAGCGCTCTTTAGTTTATTAAAAAAAAATAAGTTTTCGTACAAATCCGTTCACAATCCTATTTTTGCCCACATTTTATATGGAAGGGAGGCACTGTGTGACGTACCAAATTATTTTCAGAGTACCGGTTTTGGAACGAAAGTACCAAAATTGGCAACGCTGGAAGGGACCCAAATGAACGTATTGCAAACGAAAATTAATTTCAGGCTGATAAAGATATAATATTCACTTTTTAATTGGTTATGATCAGAGTTAACTTTTCACTTTTATTCTAGGTGTATTCCATGACAAAATATGTATGCACCGCGTTTATTTAAATATCTTTTCTCACTTTCCGGAAAACATTTGTAGATTTTAAGTCTTTGGTTGAAATTAAAATATAGAAAAAAGTGGATAGAAATCTACCAATAAAGTGGTAAAGTCCGCACACTGCTCCGGAAGCATTATCCGGAGGATGCATCAGACTAGTGCCATCAAAATAAAACTTAAGAAAACTTTATTACATGACAGTTGAGAAGTGCATGTGTAAAAATTTCAGCAATTTAATGAAGAAAATTTCTGCACATGCAGCAGTACATAGCATCCATTTAGGCGCTTGGTGTTAGTAGTCGCGCCTAGGCAATGTATATAGACTACCATTGTTTGCAGTGATAATATTTGTAAAACTTTACGAGTAAAATTATATTAAATGAATGCAAAAGCTTAATCATCAGTGAACAAAAACAGGCGTTTAACAAATATACGCCATAAAATATTCATTGCTAGCGAAGGCTTCCGCAAACTACATGTCTACATAACTTCCATAATAAATATTAAATATGTACCCTTTTTAGTTTGCATAAACAATTTATTTTTTTACTGAACACTTGAACTGAATTTTTAAATGAAGCCGTAAACAATTACAAACGTATGATATGAAAACATAAATTTAAGCGTGCATTTAGTTCTTGTTAAACTTACATATAAGTATGCATGCAATTTTTTTGTTTGTATACGCGTACATACATACTTACATATATTTTTTTTGACACATTGGTTTTGGTGCCACATTATCCGTTGTGCTCGTTTCTTTTAATTTCAATGCAGTGCACTCTTTTTTTGCTAGTTTTTTATTCTTCATTGTTGGTTTTTATTTATTTATGTATGTACTTCTCAGCTGCATGAAGCTCCCAAGTGTGGACGTAAGCGCGACGTTGTCATCCTCGTCGTCGTCATTGTCCTCATCGTTCTCGTCGCCGCCTTTAGAGGGAAGCCGGAAAATGTGTTCATTTCCGGTGTCAGTGTCATCGCGCCATGAACAATGGGGACAACGGGACAACAGCCAAGCGTAGGTTAAAAAAAGTGAGCTCCGCAGCAGCAGCAGCAGCAGCAGTAGCTAAAGGGCTGCTCAGCTGTAGCTGAAATGTCGATCGTAGTTCATAATGTTGCACGCTTACAGGTTAAGCAATTTGTTTAAATCATATGTACATTAGGGTCGTTCAAAGAAAGTAAATTTGGAATTTTAATACTCCCTAACTCCCTAGGACCGTTCTGTATCGAAACTATATCGTTTTTTGTTTTCTGATCAAAAAGTATTCAGAGGTGCCTCACACCGCACAGTGGTCTGAAGAGAGCCGGACAAAACTATTTTAATAGATTTTCTACGAAAAGTTTTTTTTTTCCATATAAAATAAATGGAAAAAATAGGGGTATATTTATTTTTCGATACAGAACAATCCTAAGAGATGAGAGCATTAAAATTCCGACAATATTTGTTTTGGACCACCCTTATGTACATACTACGTTCATGTATGCACACAAAAAAGTACATACATATGTTGCTGATATATTTTTGTAAGTGACAAGGAGCAAATGAGTGAATGACTGAATACAAAATATAAATAAAAAAGCATATGGCACTCAAAAACACAAACATATACTATATACATATATGAACTGTTAGCTTAGCGTGTATGTATATAAAGGTACATATAATATGCGCTCTTACATTTCATGATTTGGCTATTGCGCGATGGCCTGTAATGTGCACTGACAAGAATGTCAGCCAAGCGTTGGCGTGCATCCTTTTGTCCTTGTGGCTCTAATATGTCTCCGTATCTGTGAGTGCCTTTACATAAATAGAAGGCTTAGCTAGATTTTTATAGTAAATAACAACAAATAATTCACAATGTAATTCTGTTTATTTCCTGAAATAGAACACTCGTACTAGCTTTATTACTAGTTTGGTCCTATGTTCGGATACAGCGGATCACAGTCGTGATCGAATCATATGGTAAGTCGCAGGTCAGAAAGCTAAGAAAGCAAAAAATCGGACAGTCATAGGCGTCATAAACAAAAGTAATAAATAAAGAAGTAGGACTTCTCGCATGGCACAAACTTCACACTGCACAGACGTTGAATGGTTAATGGCTATACAAGGCTGCTATTAAAAAGCTTTAGTCTACCTAGGAGTTGGCCTGAAAGTTATTCAAATCCGAGAGCTGTCGTGGACGAGATCTTGAGAAGCGGTCCCAGCAATAAGATGCACCAAGAGTTATGTATGTAAGTGTATCCACACACACCGCACAATTAGAGACTGTTTTTTCCGAGTTGGATTTGGGGTGGGAGCGAGAATTCATCGTCGAGTGCAGTCGTTCACCGCGGGAAATGACTTTATGACGCCTTTCGAGGTAGTTTTGCCAAAACAATATTCTCTGTGCCAATATTTTGGAAGAGGATTTAACACTCTTAGTACTATATTTTATAAAATTCTTCATACTAAGACCAAAACATTCGTATTGGAAGGAGTTTCAGGGTTAATATTTTTTAGGAAATAATTGGCCTCTAAATTTAACTTAACTTCCCTCTGTAATAAACAAAAATATATTGTTACAAATTTATGTCTATATTGTCACTAAAAGCCGACAATTACTCTCGCTTAAACTCAACACAGTGTCGCAATCCAGTACGACTTTACATTCTCTTTCCGCTGCAACGTACAGTAGAATCCGTTTATAACGACTTCCAAGGGACCGGTGACTGCTATTTTGATTTTTTTTCTTAATATTATAATTCTGCTGTGTGACATTTTTGCGCACGTAGTTACTCATCAGTAATCACTTGTGCGAAGCTTCTAATTTTCTGTGAATTTTTCGACGCTCCAACCGGACAATTTATTGACAAATTACGTCGCTTAAAGCGGTCGGTCGTTATATGCGGAGACGTTATAAACGGATTCTACTGTAAATATATACATACATATGTATATACTATATGCATTACCGACCAGTGTCACGGGTCAAATGCATTTTAATATTAAATACATGCCGTCACTGTCATAGATGCCGACACTGTCATCCCCATTGACATCGCTGACTGCCACTTGCAGCACACACACATACTGAAGTGGTACCGGTGTCCCAACAGTGCAACAACATAAAATGCGAACAAAAAAAAAAAAGAAATAATACTAGCAAGTGAGAGGTGAAATAAAATTACTAGAAAATTTTTCAATAACAGCAATAAATCAGGCGTATGAACGCTAAGGGAATGGCTATAAATTACCGACGTTGAGCTCCAGACTGTGAATGACGGTGTTGTTTGTTGGTGACTCTTTGTGTTTGTTGTAGTTGTAAGGTCAGCTTTTGTTATTGGAATGGTTTTCACGGCTCTCAGCCGTAAAATGGTGTTTGTATTGGCGCTGGAAAGCTTAAGTTCATTTTACTTTTTCCTGTTTTTACAAGGGGATATCCTTATTTAGGGAATAGACTAAAGTGAATAGTCGAAATTACATAGGAGTGTACGTATGCACATAATCGATAGAATATGCAGGTGCAGACATGTACAGAGGTATGTATGTATACTGTACATGCATTTCTTACAGAGGCATTGTGAACTACTACGTAATGTGAGCAGACATATTTTTGCATACATACTTATATGCATGTGCGATCTTTCCACCAGAATTATAGAACCAATTATATTCTAAGCCTGCTACCAAAATATTTCCAAAAAATATTAAGATTTACGTGAGCTATACCATTTTGAAAATACCTTTAAAAATAGCATTATTTTGATACGGTTGATACCATTTTTAAATATGTTTATGCAGACCTGTTAATCTTAAACTATTCTATCGTCTGAAGTGAGGTTTTGGTTTTTTTTTTTAACNATCTTCAGTAGTTACTAAAATATCGCAGTTTTCGTATTTCTGAAAATTACCGTTATATGGGAGGTAGGCGTGGTTATTGTCCGATTTCACACATTTTCAATACCATCCGTCCTATTAAGATATCTTAATTTTTACTCGAGTTATCGTGTGCACAGACGGACGGACGGACGGACGGACGGACAGACAGTCACCGCTTAATCGATTTCTCTTTTCATTCTGATCATTTATGTATACATTTGTCTATATCTATCTCGATTCGTTTTGCCTGTTACAAACAACCGTTATGTGAACAAAGTTATAATACCCTTGTGCACAAGTGCGCTCGGGTATAAAAAAGCTTGGTCTTTTTCCGAAATATTTTTGCGGAAGTCTTAAACTATAATATTTTTTTTTGCCGATTTTTTGTATGGAGAATTATGCTCCCTAATGTTCATATAATGTGAAAAATTGTCAACAATAAATTACCTTGACTCTCATATAAACTTACTTGTATTTTCATGAACTCTGCTTTGAGTATAAGCTTTTGAAAAGTATGTTTGCAAATCTCTGGAGCTACATACGTGCATACATACTCGTATTTATAAAAGAAATATTGTAGGAACAACCATATCCTAAAACTGAGCTAATTAATTCATTAAAGCGAAATATTTTTATGCAAAATAATATGTTTAAGAAGAGGCTTCACTCAAATCAAATAAACTTTAGTACCTCTGGGCACTTATAATACTGTCCTCAAAAACGTGAGGAAAAAAAGTATTGGCACAGTGCACTTTTCGCATTATGTATATGCAAAGTTTTTAATTCTATGTAATTTATTTTCGATAATTTTTTATAAAAATATAGTTCATTTCTGACTAAATCCTGGGGTACTGCAACATACTAACTACTTTTTAGGAAAAGAAATTATGGATTGGGTTTACTAAAATATTTCTTTATAAAAACTTGTCATTAAATTTTTGAAATTTAGTGGTCGAAATATCGCTGCCACAGTGTAATGCGAAGAGCACCAATCTAAATACGTTCGTCTATGGGTTTTTTAGATCGGTGTCGTGGGGAGCTACTTTCCGGCTGGGAAATTTAGCAAGTTCCTAACTATACAGGGTGCCTTAGACCACCCGCCCATTTTTTTATTTAATAACGCAAAGAAGTGACCTGCCGAATCGGGGATGCTTTACCTTTTGGTGGTATTACCGAGTTCCGATTTCGAACGGAAGTGGGTTAAACTGACCTGGAAACTATTTGCTTAAATTGGAAACACATGTTTTTACTACAGAAATCGGAAACCGCAAGACCGTTTGCGAAAAAATTACAGAAAAATCAACGCCAGTTGTTATAAATTGCACTTGTTATATGAAAAAAGCCGCAGTAAAAAAAAAAAACTAATAATAAAAATCAATGCGATACTTAGCCGTTCAAAACTTGCACTGATTTTATTAAAAATTTCGTAAGCCTTGTAACTGCGTACCAAAGATTTTTTTTAAATTCAGATTTAAAAAATGCAAATTTTGATGAAAATTTTGTGATTTTTTTCTAAATTCTGTATAATTCTGTTTAATGGGCTTGATTAAATCATGAACCAACTTTTAATAAAAAATAACACAAAAAAATGTTACTTTAAAAACATTGTAAGAATTAAAAGAAGCACCATTCATCCACTTTTGACCGCCAGTGTACACACAGCTTGTTATGAAGTCGATATTAAACTCATACAGGTATATTAATATATTTACATAATTTAATGCAGTGCTAGTACCGGCGCCGTTGTTCACTTGTTCGACAAGCAGGTGTCGACAAGAATGGCGCCGACTGAGGATTTCATTTTGAAAAGTGTGACACAAACAACACTAAGCGCTAACCGTGACTTAAGTGATATTAAACTACTCGTATAATGTCTGCCTGCTGCTAAAACCAAAATGAGAAAAACGCACGCACACAAAAAAAAAAATCAACGAAAATGTGAAAAAAGGATTACACTTCAGCGAAAAGCGCAGAGTAAAAAAAATTCATACATCTTTACATATGGAGCAATATAAAGGAGAGCACAGCATAGACTTTATTTTGACTATGGATATGCCCAGTATATATACATGTACATATGTATAAGATATACTGGGATCTATATTTGAACGCAAATACGCAATTTAATATTCAGTCACAAACGCGGGTAGAATATTAGAAACATATCGAAACCTAACCACCCAAAAGACGTAAGCGACATTTTTTTCAAAATTTTATTTCTGATGCAGAAATACATCTAAATGCTCTAGGAATATTTCTGAATTAAAAGGAAAGGTTAGGGCACGATATTTATTAGAAAATTTTGACTACGAATATTTGTGTCCAGTTATAGAAGGATCTATCAGCCGAGGTATTCTCGCGACAATTACTGGCTATTGGGAGTCGATGGGAGATCAGGACGAATTTCATTGCCTCATAACTTTTGTAACTTTGTAACATCGAAAGGAGAGCTGATCGAAAGAATGCTGCTTAATATTCAAGTTGATTATTGGAATCACGATTGGCTCAGTGAACGAGTTATTCTTGCCGCGAAGATTAAGGATGTCTATAAACTCAATAATGCTTTGCAAAGTGAGGAAATAATATATAGGTCATACATACATATTTATATATATATATATACATAGATTAACAATATTTCTCAGTAGCGATTAAATAGTTTAATGTTATATTTAGCTCGAGAATCGCTTGCATTATCTGCATATACGACTCAGTCAGTTTGGTGCATTTGACGAGTATAAATCAAATGCTTAGTTCTCTATTTGGTTTTCGTCTGTGAAGGTTTCTTTAGTTTTTTAAAAAATGCAACAAATACCAATTGATAAATTCCTAATGGCAATGAGCGTTTTATTAACATCACCTGAAAATTATCTACAAATAAACTCACAAGATGTAGATATAAATCCATTTATGCGTACTGGCGTTGTTGATGTGCGTATACATACTTACATACTTACATACATACATACATATGTGTAGAGTATTATAAAATTTAAAGCGAATAATGACTAGGACCCTTTTCTAAAGTCGGTTTTAAAGTTTAACTGGCCTTTAAAGAGCAGATGCCTTTAAAACCTACCCCTAAAAGGCTGGTTCATTTCTCAACTTTTAATTTTTCAATAGGTAGTAGAGCAAACTTGCAATATACCGGAAATGAGCAATCTAAGCAGCGTGTATGTACATATAATATAAAATAAGTATAAAAAAAATTTAGCACTTTGTAATATTACCACTTTGAATATAGCTTAAGCGCAGTGCTGGACAATCAGTTGGCAATAAATCGTAGAATAAAAAACATTATGGATGATCTAAAAACAAACGCAAAGTACTTTGGGTATGTATGAAATATATATATTCATTATAAAAAATTTAACATATTCTTATGACTAAATAATTAAAAAATTCAGCGGTAACTACGCTCTCAGTTGTGACAATCAACAAGTCGGAGAAGTCATTATAAAGCTGCCCAATTTGCCAACTGCCTTCCCGGTGCGATGCGTAAGCAATGAATACGGTGACAATTGGTTATTGATCGCTCAGCGCGATGTTGAGAGCAAATTGCTGTACAATACCACAACGCAATCAATTGAAAATAGTGTTGGTGACCCACAAGGAGAGTATTTTATTGGTTTTGAAAAATTACGTGCCATAACTGAAAGTTATCTGTGCGAGTTGCTGTTCGTTTTTCAGAAAAGTGGCGAGCAAAATTTGTATGATCATTTTGAAGCTGTTACATTTGGTGCTGATAATATGGTAAAAATGCTGGGTCAACATAAAACCAATGGATTTCGTATATTTGAACCCGTATCAAGGCATGCGAATGCCGTGAATTCGATGTTGGCTTTGAAATCGGCTTATTTTACAGTAACAGTATATTTGAGAAGAACCACATTAGATGTGGTGCCACAACTGAAGAAAACAACATAAGGCGAAATGTGGTAAAGCCACATAGATATATATGTACCTAAGTTTTGCTTCTTCATAAATATAGTACTTTCATATTTACATACTCTTATTTGACGATACTTACTGATTTAATTTATTCATACAAATGTATGCATGTTACATACATGTATAATGTATAAAAAGTTTCGAAGTTTGATGTACATTAGGATTTACGTGAGCTGGGCCGATTTTAAAATGTCTCAAAAAATCCATTATTTTATAAAAATGTTTACACATTTTATCAACAAAATCAAAATAACGAGATTAGTCCTGCTCACGTAAATCCTAAAATTTTCTCGAAATGTTTTGCGAAAGTCTCCAAATATAACAAATTTTATAATCCCGTAGGAAAAACTGCAACTTTTTTGGTGAGGCTAGAAGCCGATTTCTTTCTTTTCGCCAGGAAGAAAACTATATACTTAAGATCCTCTCAGTTGCTTCGTTTGAGTGGGGTATGTATTGAAAAAAACTAAATTACATATTTTTTTCAAACTGTGGAAAAGTACCACTATTTAAGGATTTCATCTATATTTCCTCATGGCTTAAATTATTTTTTTCAACTACGCAAAAACTTTGAAAGACTAAGAATTCGCTAAAAAATGTATCTAACTCTATGTCTCGCATGCACAACTCTTTAACAATGTCCGTAAAGTAAGTGAAAAAATAATTGTAAGTTATAGGCAAATTTTGTTGTTATTAAACTGAAAGTTATCTTCGAGATAACTAACAACACACGACAAAAAATCGTTAGCCTTCTTTTTGTATAATTTAAGCTTATTATCGCAATTGGTACGTAGCGACCCGGCGATATACCCGTAAAACGATTGATCTTTTTATTTTATTAATTTCTTGGGTATATCAAATATTATCTGAAACACGTCAATTATAATTAAATTATTTTCTTCTAACTTTTTACAGTACAGTTTCAGGAAGTTCCAACGTTATATAAAAACCTTAAGAAAATCCTCAAGTATTTTGTTTGAATTAAAAATTCAGTACAAATCAGTACAAATTTTGAAAAATCAGGACATTAGCGTACTGATTGAAGAAATGAATAAAATCAGTACAATAGTTGAAAAATCAGTACTGTACTGATAAAATCATAATGTCTGGCAACCGCAGGTGAGGCATTCTAATGTACATATGTACATACATACATATATATGGCTTGGCCGATTTGGCTTATTCTTTTTTTTGGGTTTATTTGCGGTCATAAGAATAAGGTTCGTATGAAAAATTCTTCGCTAGGTGGCGCTGAAATTCTTCTAAAATACTGTTGATTTTTTTATTTTTACAAGTTTTTTTTTTATTGCACAAAGTTTGAAACTTTGGCATTTCCTTCCATCTGCCTAAAGTGTGTTCGAAATGCCAAAAAATGCGAGTCTTGGCCACTTGGGGCTTGCAGTAAAATTTAATGGGCTACAAAATCTGTAAAAAATTTTAAATTTTGGTGAAATTGTTTTATAAGGTTAAACTTTTACTTTTGCAATTTTTTTCATTTTGGATGAATCCAAGTTAATTATACTAGCTTTTATTATGTACCATTTATTTACAATACAATACAATACTAGAGTTCACTCTTTGATACGAAGTTGCGAACGGCAAAAATCAGCGCTTTGTTTTACGCAAAAGCGTGAACAGTATTGTCGCTTTGGCTGCGAAATTTCAAACAGTTCAGCCATAGCGCGATCTCAAATATGTTGCGCTTCGTTCTTGCTGTCGCTTTTACTGCTTTTCAATGTATGAACTTTGCAATAAAAATTTAAAATTTAAGTTCAAAAATCGGGCTGGACAAAATCTCTTCTAAATTTTATTAGCTTTCCTTAAAAAAAGTCAAATCGGTTGAAAAATAAAGGTTCTGAGCTAGTTTGAACAGTAAAGAGGATGTTGGGATTGTGTTTCAGTCTTCATGGTCAAAAAAGACACCATAAACACCTTTGGAAAAGTATTTTGCTTTAGATTACATGAGTTTTACGATTAAAAAATTGATTGAAAATGACGGATAGAATCGCCTTGTCAAAATTTTCGTATTCGTAAGTACCTAGTTTTTGATGCAAACTTTTCAATTTGAGCTGTATTTGATGTTCCTAACGGTGTTATTTTCGCACTTTCATTTGCTTCGTAGTTTTGTTTTTGAACACGAAGACAAAGGAAAAGACAAATTGATGGCTGAGTTGAAGATCGACCTATCTCGGCAGCCAGTTTGAAAACGCCCTATCTCAGAAAACTTTTCAACAACGCCCTATTTCAGAATTTATTTGAAGAACGTCCTACCTCAGAATTCGTTTCAAAAATGCCCTATCTCAAACGAATATACATTGAAAATGTACTGAGATAGGGCGTTTTTCAATCAAATTCTGAAATAGGGCGCGTTGTGTAGGTTGATCTTCAGCTCTGACAACGAAATACAAATACCAAAACGACTACTAAGACGAACGGGAATACAAAGAAGGATACGGACATGAGTAGGAAGCGAATACGAATACGCGCAAAAATGCAAAGACGAGTAGGAAAAGAAATACGAATGCGAAGGCAAATACGAATACGTATATCTAGATGAATTCGATACGGGAACAAATACGGTGACAAATATGAATAGGTGAAAGTGAAAAGTGAGTGCGAACACTAGTACGAAGACGAATAGGTATATGAAGGCAGCGACTAAACCGAAGATGAGAAAATCTTTGGAGTCTTTGAAAACTAGAAAAGCGGCCGGCAGCAGTAACTGGCATTTCGTTAGTTTAATAAATAATTAGATGAAGGTTCAGAAGAGATGAATGAGTATACAAATTAATGTAATTGAAGCTAAAGCAGATGCACACTGATATACATACATACATGCCTTATCTGTGGTAAGTACTTGTGAAGAACATTTATGAACACAGAGGAGTATTTGCACAGCAAAACCGATCAAAATTATTTTCAGTGTTTTTCATCTCAGTAATAAAATCAAATATGAAAGTTTGTCATAATAAAGGATTTCATATTCATATACAAACTCAGGCGAAAACTACTAAAGATGATTGGTACCAATAGCGGGCAGAAGGGTTTCTTAGTCGTAAGTAGATCGATATTCTGATGAAGAAGTAACCTGCAACTGCAATACCGAGGGATACTGTGCACCTGAAGTTCAACTTTATAAAGAGGTTTTAAACTGATCTCAGTAATAAAAAGAGCTGGGCAAGCATATCCGGGACATATCAGATAAACCAAACCATGATGACTGATGGCTCATTGACTGAAGAGGCTAGCGGGATAGGTGTAGATAGACCGAGGTTGGGATACTCAGAGCTTATGGGAACACATATGCCTATTTTCCAGGCTGAAACATAGGCATACGAATCAGAACGTTCTCATCTTGACTGACGGACAAGTATCCAATAAGGCCCTCAGTCTCATCAGATAACAAATAAACTGGTGATAGAGAGCCTTGACAAGCTGCATACTTAGTTTGACCGATCGAGTTGGATCATAGCCAATTTCATTGGCCCAGACCACTTCTGTGGCATAGAAAAAGAGGCACTCTCTGCTCTGGCCCGTTTGGAGGAAGAGGCTCAAAGAGATCGCTGCTGGGACAATCTACCAGGTCTAGAGCATTTTTAAACACTTTTAGAAACATACAACCTAAAACGTTTAAGTAATATATGAGCTCTTCAAAGTATAAAATAAGAATTATTATAGGAATTCTGGAAGGACACTGCATGCTGAGCTGCCATCTGAATAATGGGAATTTATTTGAAGGAGCGATGCATATTTTGCACGATGGATAGCAAAACTGCGCACCAGATCTTGAAAAGGTGTCGTGTACTGATGCACAAGCACAAAAGACAACGAAGTGAAGATTTGATAACCAGCGCATAGTGAAATCCAGAGATTTAGGCTCAATAATAAAGTTTCTCTCAGAAACCGAGTTAATAGACACTCAAGAACTCCGTGAGCGGGGCACAATAGATCTAACGAAAGCAGTGTTTCATCTCCAAAAATAATAATGTCAAATGCAGAACAGCGGGAGAGTTTCCATAGTTACCTTTCAGTAGATCGATTATTTAGCTTTAGGAATACCATTTTTTTTTTATACATATATACATATGTAGTTATTTTGAAGCATTTATGCCACTCATAATCAAGTTTCCTCGAATAGATTAGTAAGATTTATTCTGTTTCTATTTTCTTATTTAATTTCGCACGGCGCTGATAGCTTTAAATCAGATTATTTTGCTTGGAAGTTCATACATATGTATGCATGTTTATAGTTCCCTGCAGAAAAAATTATCAATTGATAAAAATAATCCACTTGTAAACGCTAACTTGAAACTAGTTGACAAGTAATGCAGGATATTGTTTTCTTTGATCGCGTTTCTATTTAAATGTCCTGCACTTCGCAAATACTTTTTCGAATTGAGGACAAATAAAAGGACGATCGAAATTTCATATTATAATTTTGAAGTTATGTCTGACGGAGTTCGAATATGGGACCACCTACAGCAAATATGTAAACAAATATGAAATGTAATAAAAAAAAATATAAAAAATAAAATAAAAAATAAAAAATGTATTTTTCCTATTGATATTTTATGTCCAAAAGAAGTTAGTTACATCAAATGCAGACGTAACCACCCTTGACTACATCTAATGCAGAGGTAACCACCCCTCACTATTTCGCGGCCGTCGCCATAGAAATATAGTTAGCTTTCGTCAAAGAAAATATACAGATAATAGTGACTTTTAGCACCTTCCTAATCAACTTAAAGTTAGTTACATTTCCTGCAGGGTTACTATTCTACATACACAAGTCAAACAAGAAACGTTTACGAGCGGCAGTCAGTGTAAAACGCAACAGCAAGTAGGCAACATTGCTTGCATTTTATGTACCTTGCATTTATGTTTATATGTATTAGCAAAATGCAACAAGTCAACTCATTGGAGCGAGCATTTACAATGCTAACCTATTTTTTATCAGCGAAGGACTTTTATGATATCGGTAATCAAAAGGTATGCAAGCGGAATTTTTACATACATACATACATACATGAAATTGAAACTCAATGGGATTCTTTATAAAATTAAAATTCATATTTTCATTTCCATACGCAGACTTGCCACGAATTAGATGCCGACTTTGATAAGTGAGCAATATTGATATGTCAAAGGATTTTCCAAATTGTTTTTAAAGAATACTACTAGTCCCATATTTGTTTTATTTATCTCCTTATCTAGGGTGCAAAAGGCAGTTACGCTTGGAAAAGAGTTCAAAGAAACACTTTTTGTTGTCAATGACAGTCTATCGCGTATTGAAAATAACATAAGGTATGCTATACCCACATATACACACATACATTGTCAAATTCCAAATATTCGACATAGTACTGAGCTCAGTGGTCATAAATTTACATACATAAATATTTTTTTTTACTATAGAACAGCGGAGCCCCAAATATTCAACCTGGGTCAACCTTACCCCTGCAAGGATCAAACAATTGGTGATCTGTTTTGTGAAGACAACCGATATTCGACAAATTTATTGCTTATTGGACGTGGTGCGAAAGCTTTAACCCACAGTTCATATCAATATTTATTAGTTGGAAATCCGTGCGATGCACGTTGTATAACAAGTGATGTAGACTTCTTCATTGGTTGGAATGCATTCACGAAAATTTATAATAAAAGTTTATTTGGCTTACTTCTCGTTTACATAGACGCAAGTGGCATGGAAAATTTTCTATATATTTCAGAGATCATAGTTGATGATAAAAAAATTAAGTTTTCACAAACACGTAGTAGTATGCTGATGTTCAATTTAGAAGATTTATTAGTGAACAAGTCGTTAGAAGGTGTTAATATAAGGAGTTGGAAAATGTATTTGAAAAGAAAGGATCCAGCTATTTGAGTGCATCTAAGAAGTAACTAGACAAATTGTCAAACATACGTACGTACATACATATGTAATATTTACACAACATATGCAAACACATTTACACAAAAATAAAGCTGTTTTTTTTATAAGTTTTGACAAAGTGTGTATATTATACTAGGGGTGCCAGTTACTGTCGAAATGCGACCGTTGTTCCAGTAAGACCCTTGGAGAGGTTTTCTGACTTAGCTCCCTGCTTTGGAACTAAACAATTACTTAGAACTTTGCCACGACTTGGAATATACCCGATATATTCCAGTTTGTCAATAAATTTCGATAATTTGATACCTATCGATAACTCAATGCATTTCAAAAATACTAAAATCTCTAACTCAACAAAATTCGATCTTATCGACTAATTTCAATAACTTTCGATAACTGTTTGTTTCTAAGGCCTGATAGATTTGGTTAACTCTAAAATGTATATATAATCGATATAAGTCGATAACTCGATAAACTTTTGATACGTCTATAAATTTCGGTTACTCGGTTGATTATGTTAGCTACATATTTTGCAAAAGCTATCGACCAATTTCTCTGGTAGCACGATGAAATTCGATAAGCAGTATTAACTCGATAATCTTAGATAACTTTGAAATTTCGATAAATCGATACATTTTGAAAATTTTTTCGAAAACTTCGATTCCATAAATAAATAATTTTCAGTAAACTAATATATTTTGTTGTTTGCGCCCTCTCCAGCCCGTACCAGCGTGCGCCCGCGTGGCTAGATAAGATACATGTATCCACAAGCCTATTTGTTGTGCATTGTTTGGAAATTGACTCATAAAACTTATAGAAGCCATAAAAAACTTTTATACAATACTTTTATTGTAAGTTTGGGTTAAATTATTCGAATAGTTATAGACCGAGAACTACGCGAGTCGAATTTACTTATGTTGTTGTTCAAAAACGTGGGAAATAAGTGAATTAAGCTTGCTTACAATTATTAAATGTAGCTCGTCGACTTTTCTCTTTGAGTGCAATTAAACAAATCATTTTCGAACAATTTTGATGTATATGCTCGCAAGTTCACTAAATTACATTTATGTATGTATGTATACAAAATATTCGCATAAAGCTATGGCGAAATATTTAAGCCGAACAGTTTTCCATAAGCATTTCATGAGCACAGATCTATCCTCGGATCATAAAAATTATGTCTTTGGAACATATGGTGACGGCAATGTCGTGCTTACTCTCGACATGCGGAAACAATGGTGGCACTACGTTGATGAGGAATTCGGCGATGGCAAGACCACTCGACGATGTTTGGGGTGTGGGCTGCAGGGCAAAGGCGGTGGAGTTTAGTGATAAACTGTAAGTGTACATACATATGTTTTAACATAAACGCAATCACGATGTAACCATTTGTTAGCGATAAATTGCTAAAAGATCAGTTGAATGCAACAGAAGTGCTGAGTGAAATTGAAAAACGCGTAGCACGATTAAAAGGTACGAGTACAATAGGACGTAGGAAGCGTGAGCTACCACATAATTCAGATGATATGAGAAATTTGCGCTTTGATTGCAACGGTAAACAAAAAATCGAAATCAACGCTGATATGCCGTTATACTTAGTTGATTGTGAGCGTAAGTACTATGGACATGGTTGGAAATTGATTGCTAGTTTGGATGCAAGGCATCGAAAGCGTTTGAACGAAAAAAATCAATGTGAACAGCTTGATGGATATGAGAACTGGGAGCGCGGCGACAGCGCGAGTGACTACTTTATCGGCTTGGAACATTTGCATGCTATAACAGCAAGTAAGGGAGCGCATGAATTGCTGATATTAATACACGATCAACAGTATGGTGAGCGGATGGTGGGGGAGTCTGTTAAACACTTCATGCATTACCGCTCATTTGCTGTAGCTGACGCAAGTAATGACTATAGACTGCTATCGCTAGACGGCTATGAAGGTGATATTATTGACCCATTGAAGGCAATGCTGGGAAAGCCATTTTCAGTGTGAGTGTAAAAACCCCACATAAATAAGTATGCTTGAATTGAGTGTTCGTTATAATCTCTCTGTTTTCTTTCTATCGTAGCGCCCAGTTAGATGTGGCAGACACGGACCGGGTTACAATGTTTGTGAGAAGTGAGGAAATGACTTAATTATATAAATGTGGTATGCAGTTTTGTAGCCCACTAAATTCCGATATAAAAAATGCAAGTTCGGAGTTAGTCAAAAATCGCATTGATTTGTGAGATTTTTTTTTTTTTGTTGAAAATGTTTTGCATTTATTCCATATAAAGTATTTTCGAAATTTTGTGAGTTAGTAGTCTTGTTGCCACCAGTGCACGTAAATAAACTATGTATATTGTACGTTACTATTTCGTTTCGTTTATTACTTCAACAGTTCGGCACAATACAGAAAAAAACAACTAAGTTCAATTTGGTGACAGTAAACTACAGTCGTTTAGTAGTTACAGACGAACCAAGAAACGAAATGAATCGTGCAGAGAAAAAGATATGTGCACTGCCGAAGAAAAGTATTTGCACAGCGAATTTTGCCCAATATATGCACCAATTTCTATTCTAGTATTTTCCCGCTAATTTTTTATAAAAATATTGTTCATTCAACAACAGAAAATATAAAAATATAAGTTCGATACTTGGCGCAAAACTTACGAAAATTCAATAAATCCTAATGCAAATTTTCAACTTTTTAATCAGATTTTTTCGAGTTTTCTTGGAGCATCCGGTGGGCAAATCTCATTTCTGGAACAAATGTCAGTTACGAGGTTTTGCAGAACCACGATACGCGGTTTTGTACTTTAAACGACGATATGTAGAGATTATTCTCATTTTCGAGCTTCACTAGATAATCGGTAATTAAAAAACAGATTAGTCATGCGAAATTCCTCCCTCGTTAATATGTACTTCTCAAATAATCTCAGATTAAACCGCTAATTATCAGTGTCCAACCCAGTTTTAGCGACTATTTTTGCGAAGAACAGCAGAAACGTCAATTGTAAAAGTAAAAAAAAAAGAAAGTTAGCAGGAAAAGAGCTTGAGGTATTTTTAAAAAACCATTAAGTTGAAATATATTTAAATTGCCTAACTCACAGTTATTTTTTTTTAAAGTCACCTTGGCCAAATATTTATATAAAAGTCATTTCCAAATTAAAAAAGTTTGGTATAAAATGAAACTCCCTTCTAGTGAAGCGTGGTCTAGTAACACTTTTTTCGAATTTCTTTACCCTCATCCTCTTTTTTTACATCTACTGGTAAATCACCAAAAACGGTACAACAACCACTGAAAGACTACATAGTCCACATTAGGATAAATAAGTCTTATATGTATTCATGTGGTGAAAATATATTTCATTTCCACGCCTTGGCTCGAAAATCCTCGAAAACTCCTCTGTGCCATTTGTATGAGTAAATCGACGACAGTAGCTTGTACCGCTATTGTATTTATTATCTACTTAAGGGTGAATAACGATGTATTATTTTTTCTAATGCATACACAAGTGAATGCATTATTTCCAGTAGAAGGCGTCACGTCGTAAGTTGTTGCGCCATAGATTGCAACGAGGAGTCACGCCGTGTAGCTTTCTGCTTTTCAAGCAAACAATGTCGGCTGGTGACACGCTGTTGCAACCGTTGTTCGTTGTGTTTATGTGGAAAAAAAGAATATAGAATATGGAATTCAAAGGAAATATTGTAAAAAATGCGTTACATGTAGACGCATGCTGCTTGCCTTCTGCCACATGTGGCTTGGCGGTGAACACCGGGTCCTTTCATTATATACTTCTATGTACGTACACATAGCGCATGCAGGAACCTCTTCAAGTGCGCAATATAAATATTTTAAATGTAAGCAGTTTTTGTTTTTTGTTGTTGATTTTTGACATAGTCTCTGCTTTTATCACATCTACCTTAATTTATTATTTGTTGATAAATCGCGGTTGTTTAAGAAAAATCGAATAGTAATCTATATAAATCGAATATGCGGAAAGCACATCCTTGTCTCGTCGAAATATTGATGAGTGTGCTACAGCAAGTATGGAAATATACATGTATGGCATTTGGTTACCAACCTAATTTAGCTCTATATTTTTTGGTTTTCACTTCGGTTTCTGCGTTACGGAAAAGAACCCTTACCGACCTTTATTCTGAATCGGTCAATAAAACATTGCCTTGTGATTTTTTAAACTTTCTAGTTTTTTATGAAATCTGATATCTAAAAAAGGTTCATTGAGCCGCTCATTATATAACTTAAACCGGTTTTAAATAATTCAAAATAGCGGATACAATATGGCGCAGGCAGTCTTAATTTGCATCCAATTCGTCTGGCCTTCGTCTTAATAGTCGTGTTCGGCGTCGTTTTTTTATTCGTCATAATTTTTGCGGTCGGCTTTGTACACGTTTTCGTTATGTTATTCGACTTAGTGGTACTATTCGTCTTCATTTTTACCTTCGTCTTTGTATTCGTGATCGTTTTCTTCATCATATTCGTATTTGCGCTAGGCTTAGACTAGTTTTAGTCTAAGTATTAGTCATCATACTCGCCTTCGTCTTCGTCTTGGTCATCGTTTTTGTATTTTTATTTGTCTTCGTCTTCGTCTTCGCCTTAGTCTTTTTCGTCTTTGCTTTTTTGTCTTTGCCTTTGTATTAGTCTTCACCTTAAACCATTGCCTAGCTCACTCAGAAAATATCGGTCTCGTAGCATTCCTCCGGGTTGGTTAAACGGCGCCTCTTATTTAAACCACACTTTTGCAAAATTTGGGTAGTTCAAGCTGAGCTGTTGAAATAATTCCACCACGTCGTCGTCCAAGCAACAGTGTCAGTAAAGATTCGGTGTGATATTTAAAACCATCGCATGAAGTCCAATCGGATCAATACCCGAATCAGAACTTAGAACATCCCTTGAGCGGCTTCAGCCTAAATACCCTCGGCCAGAATGACCTGGCAGTGGTATATGTACAATAGCGTGGGCCGAAAATCCGCGTTTTTTTTTAGAATTTTGATTGGTAATAGCAAAAATATGGTTCATTACGCTTTAAAATAATCTGTGTGAAATTTGCAATTTTTTGGCCAATATCCTAGGCTCGCCCAAGTCCATCTAAGTTATATATGCTCAAAAAATAAAAATTTATAGATAAATTAATTAATACATTTTTTTACTAAAATTGCAATAATCTCCGAAAGTATTAGTTCTACATAATTTGGTATATGGATCTTTTTTGTAGAAAATCGAAGTTAGCTAATAAAAATATTTTGTTAGTACTTGAACTTTAATGGACTTGGGCGAGCCTAGGATATTGACCAAAAAATTCAAAATTTCACATAGATTTTTTTTAAAGCATAATGAACCATGTTTTTGCTATTACCAATCAAAATTCTAAAAAAGCGGATTTTCGGCCCACGCTAATGTGCAAGGGGCATCTGTCCGAGAGTATTGCGCATATACTTTGAAGGATAAGTTAATCCCACTCTTTCCTTTCTTTCTTTCACACTTGCCCGACCAACACATCCGTCGCAATGTTTCCTGCAATATCTTTGTAGCCTGGCAACCATATATAGAAGTTTAACTCGGAAATAATCGAACACAAACGAAATGAAGGTTAGGTTAGGCACATGGCTCTCATTTTCGCTGTCCTACCAGACTATTAACCTTCCTTTTCAACGTCGGGTGAATCGACTACTTCTTCATGAGGTAGCTGTGCTCCGCCTGGAAAATACAACAGATGTATTAAAGCACAAATTTAAGGTTCTGACCATTCCGCTAAGCTTTGATACATCCGTGGAAAAGTTCACCGTTGCCTTCTTTCAGCTGCTGCCTTCCTTCAAAGATTTTTATACTAAAACAACTTGCAAGTTTTTGAAAATAATATCTGATAAGTTAACTAAAATAAATATTTAGTTTGTGCACATAGTTTATTTTGCGTCATAAAAAGTTTAACACCTATGATGCCTGTTTCACTAAAATGTAATGGCCTTAAAATTCTTAGTACGTACGTTTGTGTTTGCATTTATTCCCTAGCGCTAACTGACTAATACGAACAGCAATATGATATGTGGACAACACTGACATGGTGACAGTCGCTGTATCTGTAACAAACAAAAAAGGTGTCATCCCAACACTGCTAGCGATAGTGACAATGACAACAGTAACAAAAACATCGTATTTACAGTACTCATTGTACAAATATATATGTATATTGCATCTGTAATACGACTTTTATTCAAGCTCTTTTGCTGCTTTGTATTTGTTGTCGTTGCTCTGGAAAATTTTGTTACAGATATGTTTTTTTTGTTATGCACATACACACCTATTTACTATCATTTTATTTTTTTTGTTACTCTTCGCTAACCTTTGGTCTATTCATTTTATATACTATTCACGCATATCTGTTGCAGTATAAGTGACTTGGAATTGCAATTTATTGTTTCGTGTGTCCGCCATTTGGCAAGTGTTGTCAGACATCCACTTTCGCCACACGTGGCCCTAAAATAAAATGATGTAATACATATATATGTATAACAATGCAGGGAATTTGCTTGGGCGAAGTTAATATATCTGTATGTAACCAGTGCGAAAATGTAATGCATAGTAATCGAAAAAATAATGAGTAAAACAACCCTTTTCACATTCGAAAATGCATTTCTTTCCCCCCCGGCGATGTTCTAGGAAAATTGGGACATTCAATTTTGCATTACCTAGAATGCTGATTACATAGTTAATAGTAATAGAATCGAGAACTCATAAGAAGTACAGTGCACTATTTAACACGCATGTAAGGCATTACTACTTTTCCCACTGGGTAGCTTTGTACATACATTTGTATATGTAAAAGCAAGCACACATATTACGTAATGAACTTTATTGCGTCACGAAATGTCACATTCATCTTAATAATAACAAATATTCATTGCATACTGTTTGTTATTTATAGCGTTCATAGCCCCTACTATTTTTAGTTGAGCTGCTTTTTTTGGTTTAAGTTATGTAGTTTTAAATTTCTGAAAAAAAAAACAACATACTTTATTCATCTGTGTTTTTGGCAGTCTGCAATACTTAGGTGCTTGTTGCATTATTTAAATTGCTGATATAGATAAGTCATGTGTTCGGTTCGAAATTGTATACTTATTCCCAAAGTAAGCGCCCGAAAGAGAAAGCCTTATTGAATTCTACCTTCCATCCCTTAGAAATTGAACCACCGAGTGCGCTTTGTGCTCGTTTGCTGTTGTTGAAAAATTAGTTGCGCCTCTTGGCCAGGCCGGCACAGTGACAGAGTACGATACTCGCCATAAAAATCGTTGGTTCCGTCCGGTCTTTCATAAACCTTTTGCCAGATTTCTACGGGCCCTCTGTTGTTTAACTCCTTAATAAGTCCTGTCTTCAAATTCTGTTCCTTGGAGGTTATAGGCATTTACACTCCCTGAGCAGAAGTGCCTTCGATATTTATGTGTGTCCCTTTTCATGCCAAACCCTTCGGGATATGCCAGTGCCCACGCACCTACATAACAGTCAAAAAAAGCTTTTAGATACCAGTGGCTTGAGAGTCCTTCGGCATATTGATAAGCCATTCTAGAGGAGCGAAAGCTATGAATCGCACAGTAGCCTACACTAGCCTACAGTAGTCCGCTTAGCAAGCAGCGTTATTTTGTACGACTTAAATGTACTAAATCTCGCTGCCAACACTATCGTTTAGATTGGAATCATCTGTGATCCTGAGTGTAGGTCTGTGACACCCTCCCATTCGTTCTTCTCTGGAATTCTTATGGAGAATTTTCTGTATAGACTGATAAAGTTTCTAGGGCTCTTACTTAAACGAACGAGGTCTGCACACGACTGGATCGCATTTAACTGGCTAAAAATTTGTCATATACAAGTAAAGCCACTGATGGAACAATTAAAACTAATCCGTAACGTGCATGAAAGCCCTCCGCTCCGTCTTCGTTTCATCTTGGCTCTGGACAGAATCTCGTTCAACATCGGCCACGCTTTTGAATAAAAGGGATCTTAGCCCTAGACAAGCTATCCAATTCCCAAACGCAATCTTGAAACTTTCAGTGCTCCTGTAAGGTTGTTAGGTGGTTATGTAGGTTTCTCGTTTCTTCAGGTCTATTTGCCTCACCGTTACAAATATGGCTTTCGCAGGGTACGAGACCGTCGCCGGCGGAGCATAAATGTCCCTACCTTTATTCACCGTCGCTCCCCCGGCGACCCGGGATGGAACCAGAGTAGTGATCCATCCTTGTCAGCTAACTTTGTGGTTGATTTCACATACACGTTAAGCGACGGGAACGCCAACATAGCAAGCAGCGAAGTGGCTATAGATACAAAATTGGAGTGGGCCTTCGCCAGTATTGTAATATTTTGAGATAGCACTGAGACAGGCAGTAAGGGGCGAAGACATTATACTACTACCTGGGTATCTCCTACACGCAGATTTGGGTACTTTTGAATCCAAAAAACGTGGCAGCAACCTACGAGGACAGTGTTCACTTAAGAGCATGGCGGTTAACCCCATGCCTGCCTGCTTCCATATTATTTCCCTTCTCTGCTAGACAAAATAAACCACGCTTACGTTACTGAGCCTTCATTGGCAGATCACTGCATTCCAAGTCCGTCCTGCTCCTTGCAAGCGGATAGTGAGACAATAAATATCTCTTCACACCTTTACTTCATCGTAGTCAAAATGAAACAAAAATATTTTTAAACACCCGCTGTGTGACCACAAACCAAGTCCTTTTAATTTGTTTGCTCTTTTCCGGTTGATTTCAACACCCAGAGCAGCTGTCAATTGCTGGTTTCTTAGCTTATTTAAGCGCACTTTTTAGCATTTGACACGGAATCATTGTAAATGTGTTTATTTGTTAAACCAATTGAAAAGTTTATTTTGTATTGCCATTGGCAAGAATAAAGAACTTTTGCGCTGCTTGAGCTATCCGAAATCAGCAGAAGTAAAAGGACAGGCAGCACGAAAATGCCGGGCCATCCATAACTTATTACAATGGTCGTAGTCATTGTAGTTGGAATTGAGTGTTTTTTTTGTTTTAGTTTATTTAGCAGATTTTCCAGCATAGAACTATGTACATCACATTATTGCTATTGCTGTTGTTGTCATTGTTTCAATTGTTGTATCTCTTTGGGCAGTGTAGTCATAATACTCGTAACGTACATCTGCGTACCTACTACTTATTATTTACGCTGTACGAAAACTTTATTTTTTCTTTGTCGTCCCAATAATCCTGGTTGTTGTTTTTTGTTTTTGTTTTTATTGTCGCTTTCGTCATTTGAGGCCCACCACAATGGAAGTGACCAAAACAGATTTTCATTTTGGTTGGGCAACAGCTCTGATGCGAATTCCATGAAGAATCACCGCTGTCCTGTGCCCTGGGTTTGTGGAAATTTTGCCATGAATAAAAAATGATGTAGGCAATGCCACTGCGGTTAAACGCTTAGTGTTCGAGTGGGGGCTAATGTGCTGCAAAGTATTAGCAATTTTGTAAGTTTGAATAAACAAAAAAAAAAAAAAGAAGCCATACCAACTTTTTGATTATGCATACATATATATCTATGTCGTTACTTTAAATTGGAAAGAGCCACAACTAACAAAAATTTTTTATTGCATAAAACGATGTGCGGACTTATAATTCGATGACATACATCATAATCAATCAAAAAGTGAATTTTGGATTTTTGGTTAGTTACGGCTTTTTGTATATCAGCGACGATGTGAGTTACGCTCTTTCCATACTAACATACTAACGACGTAGATACTCTTGTATTTATGTATAATGTCTGCTCAAACTTATTTTGTGTGTGTCAGTGCGGTTGGTTAAGTGCTCAGCATGACAATCGTTAAAAAAAAGAAGATAAGCAGTGGGAGGCATAAAATTTGTCACCAGCTGTTGCGACCACATTTGCATGGGTCAAAGTGACCACAGTGATTTACTAGTGAAATTGAGATGTGGAAATTATTTATGGGACAAGTGTTGGAGCTACAAAGAAACACAAAGACATGCACATGAACTATTAACCCAGATATTGAATTGATATGCTGAATTTATTGTTTTGCTTCTAATGATAAATAAAGGTTTGTACAGCATTAGGTGGCTATGTATTTTGTAGTATTATAACAGTTTGTAATATTTACGAGCAGTGTTGACGTAGAATTGTTTCCTCCTGGTAGGTTGTTAGAAGTATGGCGCTATGGAAAGATCGGCGGTTCGGCCACGCTCCTATACTTCACAGTATGGGTAGTTATAACCAACAAATCGACTTCTGATCCTTTGAACTCGCCTTCGACTAACATCTTTTCAAAAACAAAAGACCATGGATAAGGGGGGAATACAAGTTTTGTACGAAAAGCTACCGCATTTTTTCTATTGCAGAACTTTGTCATTCCATTTTCTTCGGTACCCGTCACCCACGCGAACAGGGCCGTAGATCTGGCATAGAATACTTCTCTCGAAAAACCAAAATGCCTTATCGTTTTTTATTGACATCGTTCATGCTTCCGCGCTGCAGCACGGTCATAGTGGCATTATTGACAAGCTTATCGAATAAGGCAAACAATCAAATTACATATATTATAAGGGCCTGTAAATAATTAGAGAGGAGCTGCGTAGGAGTGCGAAAAGCATACATCTTCTTTAATATCAAGGTGGCCTTTCTAGCAGTTGTTTCAACGGTATCAAAGTTAAAAACAGTCGGAGATTGCAAATGTGCATTAAGCTGGACGGCCGAGTTAATAGACGTCTCCCTCATTTGGTTTGCCGGCCATAGAAATATACATGGAAATGAGAGGGCTGACGAGTTGGCTAAGACCGGATCATCTCTTGATTAATCCGAAACAGAGACTGTCCACTCGGACTCATAAAAAAAAGAGAACTGCATTTGAAATTCGTACGTATGCTGATACGTTGGAACAACCTACAAACCTGCAAAAATATTTCCGCATTATGACAAACCAAAGCCAGAAGAACTTCTAAAGAGGTCGAGGCAGGATACAGTTAAGTTAACAGCCGGGACATTGACCTATTGGCGAACATGGACCTAAGCTGGGCCTTCCCTACAACCCCCGGAGCCATAGCTGTAATCTTGAGGGAAGTAAAGAAACGATTATATACTATCTTTGCAAGTGACAGCATTGGAACGAATCACGCATAGTACACTCGGAAGTTTTTGCATTCAAAAGCTTAGGAAGATACACCATTACTAGACTAAATAGATTCATCGAAAAATCCAAACAGTTTGACAAAACCGACGAATCATGAGAGCAGGAAAAAATCAAGGATCCCAGAGAAAGCGAATCAAAGTGGTACTATTGTGGTCCTGGGAATGTACTCAGGTGACGCTTATATCAACCAACCAACCCGATTATTGCAGCCCGTTTCAAGCTGAGGACTACCAGCCAGGGAAGGAAAAGGCGATCAAACTTGCAAGAGAGGGCATATCCGTTCCACTTTCGCAATCCCGGTAGGGTTTANATGTACTCAGGTGACGCTTATATCAACCAACCAACCCGATTATTGCAGCCCGTTTCAAGCTGAGGACTACCAGCCAGGGAAGGAAAAGGCGATAAAACTTGCAAGAGAGGGCATATCCGTTCCACTTTCGCAATCCCGGTAGGGTTTGGACATGGCGTCCGCTACCTGCAAGCTCATTCTAAGGTGGAATAGTCTCACAACTTGCAGCAATACAAAGCTTATGTGGCTAGAATGGAACGAAAAGCGGTCGAAAGGTCACGCTGAGCAGAGCTTAGCCACAGCCATGGGCCTGCTACCCATGTTGCTATTGGACGGCACGCGGAGAGCCTAGAGGTTCCCCATAACGGCTTCTGCAGAGACGATGAAGAGCGGGAGGCCTATACGACACTGGCTATGCGAACGTCCCGCACTTTGCAAAAGAGACAAAAGTTCTTGGGCTCAGAATTCTTCGAATGTTTAACCAACATAGCCGAAGTAGGCTAACGTTCCGCGTGATATCACAACGGGCTCAATATCTTAAGGGTCTAGGTGTGTTATGGGTACACTGGCAGCCACTTCAACCTAACCTAACATATCCGTTGATAGATTCTAGGTGGCAAACCGTTGGTAGGCCAAATTCTTTGCGAAGCCCTTGGTGGGGAATTTGGCTGGAAAAAACATGTCTGAGTGGCAACACTGTTTACGAGTTCAATATTGGCTAGTTTGCATATCTAATTCTGTAATTTATTATTTATTTCCAAAAGATATGCGTAAATACTAAGCAGGTCAAAGGCTTGAGTGCAATTGTTTGTAGCTCATTTTACTTATACGCAAATAACAACTTGACTCAGTATTTTAGTAACTGATGTTAATAAATAATGCCAAATAAGCACAAACAAATGTCTTAAGAGTGCAAAAATATACATACTTAATTTTGTATTATATCTAAAACTTTTTTTTATTTATGCATGTCAATTCATTTTGCTATACCTATGTATACATGCGAACAAGAACCTCTTTCATCCATTACCATTAACACCCAAGCCAATAAAGACTGTACAATACGCATTCAAGCATTTTCATCAAAGAGTCAATTTAAGTCAGAAAATGCTTTGCTCTCTCACCTTTGCCTTTTTACCTTTTTACGTTTCAACACCTCGGGCATTTAATGTACACACATTTCAACACAAAAAATAAATCTACAAATAAATACCCACAAATACATCGCATACCCATACGCACTCACATTTGTGCTAGTGTGTGTATATTCTCTTGTGTATTTGCACTTGAATTGACCGAAAGTTTAACAAACCATACAAAATGAAATGAAGCGATATATCAACAGGATGTTGACAAAAATTTACCAATGTAGATACATACATACATACATATGGTGCTTTTATTGTTGTGCGTTTGTGTATATGTACATATGTATTTGTATTAGATTTTCTCCAAATATATATTTTTAACATCAAAAGCGCAAGGGAGCACGCCTTGGAGTGAGATGGCCACTAGGAAAGTTTTTGACATATTTTTGAAATTTCCATTGTATATGTGGGGGCGAAGAAGTGATGGTTAGAGGCTTAAGTGAATGTCAGAATGACTGTTTTGACTGACGGTTTTGCTAAAATTTTTTTTGTTTGGAATATGGCCACAGATTGCGTCAGTCAACAGTTGGCTGACAGTCAGTGACCATGTTGCTTTTTTGCCTGTTAATGTGAACCGATAAACGTCATTCAAGCAGAAAATTCGAATCGTTGACCTCTTAGATTCCGAGAAAACTTCAACAAAAAAAACTTAAAAAATAGCGAAAATCGGCAATAAAAAACGTTTTTTTTTTTAAATATCTCGAAATCTACATATATCAGTTAAAAAGGATGATATCTTCTGAGAGTTTGGGCGCACTAAAAGAACTATATATCTACATACATACAACCAATCACTTGACATTTCCTTTTGGGTTACAATCGACAGTACTGCCACTCCAAACATCATCAAAAAATCCTTTGGGCACTCCTTCGCCTTTCTAACCTTCTACTCTTAGCGCACCGCCTGCACAAACACTTTGTAAAGAAATTGAAGGTCGCTCACAGGTCATTTGTAGTAGTCTATACGAAGCCATCAATTGTATGGATATTTACTAGTTGGGAATTTCTTTTGTAAAATTTTAAAGCTTAAGGGAAATAACAATAAGTGGGAATTGAACACAAAGAAATTTACAGCAACTAAGTAGTACGTGTGTGCTGTGAAAATTTAATAGCAACCATAAAACAAAACAAAAGCTAGTATGTATGTAAGTGTGTTGGGGAATTTAGCACCGATTTTAGTAGTGAAATGGTCATTCCTTGATTGTGGATAACAGGATTGTAAAATATGAGATAAGTGCCACTGAGGAATGCTAACAAATTGAAACGATGATCCTTCAGGGATTAAAAAGCGGATGTTAAGCAATACACACTTACACATATTTATGTAAGTAAAAGTTAAGGTTAACCCACGACATGTGTTTGTAGGTGCCTCAATATGTTTGCTTCATTTATTTACATACCGTTTTAAGACTAACTAGGCAAATCTGGCAATTGTCTTTCAATTTATAAAAGAACAAATTCTGGCAACTATCTTGAAAGCTCTTTTCTCGCTTTGGAGCGACTAATTCCAAAATTTGCTGATGAAGAGGTCTTCTTAAAAAAAAAAAAAATAATATAATATATATTTTTCATAAAGCAAAAACTAAAGGAACGCTAAATAAAAAAAACTTCCTTCAAATTAATTTATATTAAATAATATATACATATGTATATATATTCCTTAAAACAACAAAATCTAAAACTAAAAAACAAAATTTTACAAAAATTAAAGGAGTTTTAAATATCAAATGAAATAATAATAATAAAATAATATAATAAAAAAAGACTTATTTTTAAAACAATAAAATCTAAAAACAAAATAAAATAAAACAACTATCAAATAAGTTTTAAAAAGTTAAGTTAAATCAAAAATTAGATTTAATAAACAAATATGTTTAATTTTCAAACCATAAAATCTAAAAATTAAAAGAAAATTTATTTGAAAAAAAACGTTATAAATAAGTAATTAAATAAGTTTCCAAAAATGAAATTAAGGAAATATATATTTTTCTACTTAAGACAATGAACTCTAAAAATTAATAGAAAATTAAATTAAAAAGGGAAAAATAAAAAAAAAACTGAAAAAATTCGCTGCCCGAGGATTCGAACCTCGTATCTCTCGAAAGGCACGCCAGTCTTTTGCTTACTCGGTCATTCTACTGTTGGATTGATATACATCTCCACATGCACAAGTGATTTCAGTCAAAAGAGCTAAGAGTTTCGTAGCAGAACAAGCAAAATATTTCAAAGTATCTTGCTAAAAATAAAAAAAATTTTAAATTTTTGGGTTGTACTTCTCACTTTTATGACTTAGTGTATCTGTTTTAAGGATAAGTCCAAACAAATTTCTTGCTTTAAGGTAGTATCACTAACTCGTATAGTTTGTACATTAAAAACTCTCTAATCTGTAGCATAACAACCCATATTCTTTCCTCATTCTTCTCCTGCCCGCCGTCTGCCGTTGTCATGGTTAAATTTAAACGGCATAAGTGGTTAAGATAATGCCGAAACACAATATCAAACGCTTTCGCAAATTGGACACAAATAAAAATGCTATTGACACACTTTGTCAAAATGTTGATTGAGTTGACTTCACACAGCACACACACACACTTACATACTACGTTTCTGCTACATAACAACTGTCTAAAAAAGTGAATTTGTATTTATCCTTCTGCTGTAGGCTGTTTACTTTTCTTTCGCTTTATTTATTTTCTCTCTTCTCCCTTTTGTGAATTTGCCACAATGCGGCTGCTGAGCCGATCGAAAAAAGCCTGCAGCACTTACTTATGGGATTTGCAGAGTGACAAAAAAAAAACTTAAATCCATACAAATACCCCACAGTAGCCAGATTGATTGGAGGAATAAGAACAGAAGGAACAAAAGTGCTCAATAGCAGAAGGTGGTCACCAAAAGCATATTGAACAATAAAAACAATAACAAAGCTGGCATGTCTTATTGACAATGATGAAGTGTTGACAAATGTGTTAAGGGATTTGCGGTTGGCCGGCTACTGGAATGACTGGTTGGCGAACTGCTCGAATGTCTTTTGCAGTAAGCGGCAAAAGCCATTGTTTGATTTAACTCACTTGACCGATTCAAAGTTTTATATGGGCTATTCAAAGACATTTGGTTGACTGTTTGTGTGTGTCTTATTGGTTGATTTCATTTCTTCTTATTGCTGACATTTGCCAGTTTATTTGGGTGATGTCATAAATATAATAGGATTATTGAACCTTAAAATTGCTTGCTTGCGCATTCAAAAACCGCTTAGATGCCACATAAGTATATATGTATGTATGTATGTACTACTCGTATGTTTGCATGAATGAATTCGTGTCCATGAAAAAGTGTTAACTTCTGTGCAGGTTATCGTTTTAATGTGAATTTTTTGAGTTTTAAGCAAGCCACACTAGTGGTTAGAAAACGACTCGTACCGTAGAAGGTATTTTTTATTCTACATGCATTTAGTTTGTCGTATTATAACATAATGCTTAATCCCTTCGTAAGTTTCTGTAGTGGCTTAATGGCTTGGAAAGGTAAAAAAATGTTCGCTTTTTCACCTTTTCGTCGGTCCACAAAATGGCAAAGTTTATTTGCATAGGCCCAGACGACAAAGGGTTATAGTGCCGAATTCGAAAAATAGGTCATGTATTTACGATTTTCCAAGCGAGTTAATTGCTAGTCAACATTATCTAGAAAAATTATGCTAAAAAAATATTCGAGGCTTCTATCGTTGTCTACTCAAACTGTTAGTCCTTAATGAAGATGGTGTTAGTCGTTTGTTGGTTGGTTGGCTGAAGTGGCGACTTTAACAATTCCAATTAGCACTAATACTCATTCTAGACCTACCCAGCTAAGACAACAAGTGGTGTTCCAGTCCTAGTCTTGCCGCACGAGTACCCAAGACCCAGTGTCCTGTGAAAATATCAGTTGGAAGAGACATATCTACAAGCTCCTATATACCCTACAGGGTTTTAAGTTTTTCAACTGCCATCAGCCATTTTTGCTATAATTGAGCTCGAAGATAGAAGAACCTCTTTTGCCATTGATGTAACAGCTAAGGACATAAAGTACTCTCTGTGTTGTTTTATTATGCGCGAGGTGATACGTGTTCGTACGGTCTCCTGGCCAGCTGAGAAAAAAGCAAAGCTTCTCCCTGCTAGTCCCGAGGCTAGAATGGTTTTACACACCTCTTTGTTAGCAAAGGCAAATACTGGGCAAATTCGGTAGACACGTAAATTTTGCCAATCCTCCCCCCACCTATGTGATCAAGTACGGTGTTACAACATTGATCTTTCCCGATTTCTGAAGAGTTGGTCTTATGCAAGTGGCTAGAAATAAAGCCAGACTTTGGTTCCTTAGCAAATCTTTCCTCGATTTGACAAAACGAGTACAATAAAATCCGCAAATGAAAAAAATCACAAATTTGCTTTAAAACTACCAAAAATTTAATTAGATTCTTTTTTTTCAAATGTGTGCCATATGCGATCATTAGGGATCTGGAAAAGTATTCGAGACCACGAGCAATTAAAGAAATTGTAAAAAATCAAGGGTGTTTTGTAGCCACTCAAAAGTTGCTTACCAAAATTGAATGGACTATAAAATAGCGTACAAAAAATTTTTCTAGAAATTCAGAATAAACAGTGTGAAACCGTAATGAAATTTAAACAATTAATCGACAACCTTTATCTGTTATTACATTTAAAATTTAATTTCAGTAAAATTTTTGCGCTAAAATCACTTAAGGCACACCACTGCCCACTCTTTCATCTTTTCGAATACAAACTCAGTTACTATTTACACTAGGCCACCTCCGCCAATTGCCACTTGCGCCGCACACTTCAGGCTACAACTTCAAAGGTCGCCACAGTGGTTATTGAATTTGCGGCACTTGCGGTGAAATTCATAACAGCGAAACTATGCAATTGAAAGTTTTAGTTAATGTGCTCATTGAAAATATGAATAAAATTTCTGGCGCAACTGAAAAGTTTGTTTGAATTATTTCACTCTTTTGATGATTCACGATGCTGCGGGCGGTGGTGGTGGTGGTGGTGGTGGCGTATACGCAACATAGAATTTAATGAAATGCCACAAATTCGTTTGGCGCCGAAATAAAACAATGCAAAAAATCATTCATTGGTGAAAATTGCAATTTTTAAGAAATTCCATAATTCTCTGAAAGCATAAAAGAGACGAAAGTGACCGATAAAAGTTATACCTTTTGATAAATGGCCGGACGGGTTAAAGGTATGCTAGCTGCAGATAATGTAACAAATGGCGGCTGTGTGCAGTGAGACCATCAAATATTAAGCGAAGGAATACAAAGTATTTAAAAAGAAAAAAAAAATAGTACAAATTAGCCCATTGCTTTTATTACAACCCGACAGGTCTTGCCTTACATCTTATTATTTTACGGTGGTTCACCGCCGTGCCGCCTGCTTTGTTGTGCCTATGTAAATATAATCGAAAATCAGTTTACCTCAACGTTCTGAGAAAGCTGGAAATATTTCAATTAATTTGAAATTCCTTTGCATGAAAAGAAGGCCAAGAGGAATTCATTTAATTTCAAAGCTTGACTGCTAGCTTCTACAACGTATGTATGTAAATATCAGCATGCAAATGCGAATTGGCATCAGTGAGTTTCTTTCTCTAACTGCTTCAGTGAACCAACCATCCGTTTTGACGCCAACAAGCGACTTTTTAATTCAACCCCTGCCCGGGCTGCAACTTATTCGGTTTCATCGGCGCGCAAACAGCCGCCGCATCCGCATTGACCGCAATCACTGAAACTAATAACTTTTTGGAGCTTTTTGTTTATTCATGAGCCCAACGCCTGATTCATTTCGGGTTGTTGCATTGCGCGCTGCGTTATCTACCTTTCGTTGTCTGTCTGCCAGCCATCTTCTTTGTATGTATTTGCATTTGCCAGCTCAGTTTGCTTCTTACACTTCCAGGCGATCTATATAAGTTTGTTTGTTTGTGTCGATTCACATGCAACCCGCAGTATATATATATTTTGCTTTAAGTTTGCGCTCGCATCCTTTTGCCGTTGTAATTGTTTTTGTGTCGGTTCGGTTGCCCTTTGTGTGCTTGACACGCCTGCGTTCTTAGTCGCACATTTCACCCATTTTTCGCCTTTGTTTTAGGCGTTGCTGTAGTTGGTTTTGGCATTTTGAAACCGCAAAACTCTGCCTCAGAATATTCGATTGTATTGAGATGCCCAAAGTCTACTGATTCAACTTCGTTTGTGTTGGTCTCTTGCGAGCGGGTAACCAAATGGTTGCGGTCGTTTACTTGCTTCTGCTGTTGAAAAGCGTTTTATTGAAATTTCGCAAAGTAAAGCTGGATAAAAAAAAAATCGCATGCCATTTTCATATTTCAAAAGGGTGTTTTTTCTATTGATACTTAGTAAGTCTAATTTTTTAATCACTCTGTGGTTATTTGCCAGCTGAATGAGATGGAATGTGTGTTTCAAAACACAATAGATAAGCAGGGTGAATTGGGATCATGTCTGAGGAGTTAAGAGGGAAAATAATGTGTAAACGTCTTCGCGCCGGGTATGGGTAAACTTTGCGTTAACCCAGCGGACAATTGGAACCCTATTTATTTTTATTGTGTAATCCAGAATAAAATCATAAGAAATAGGCTGCGTTTACTGCTGTTGCAAGTGGTTGTAGTATTTGCTGAGAGAATTTCACAACGGAAATATAGCCGTCTAGTCAAGTAGTGTATGAAAATGTTCATACAGCAAGCTTTTTCATAAGCGTTTTGCAGCTGAAAGCAATGTAGTTTTTAACCGACTTCCAAAAAAGGAGGAGGTTATCAGTTCGTCGGAATATTTTTATTTTTTTTTTATTTAATTTTTTAATATTTTTTTATGTATGTTACCGCATAACTTTGGACCACGTCAACCGATTTCGATAATTTTTTTGCATCGGAAAAGTAGTGTCTCAAAGGTGGTCTCATACTAATCTGGTTTAGATCCGATCTTTGGATCATGAAATATCTGTATGTATATATATTTATTTCTATATTAGAATTGAAGTCGGTTTTGCTTTTTGCTTAAAAATTACTTGTTAATTCTGAATTTTCTATTTAATTTTTCAGCTTCATGTCACACTATCAGCTAAATTAAATTTTTTATTTTTAATCTAATATAACGAGAAGGAACAGAGCTAGCGCAATAATTTTTTTAGTGAATAAAGCTCAAGCTATGTCAATTATAGGAAAGCTAAGGCGGAAGTTAACACGCTTTACTTTAAGGGCTGAAATGAAGGGCGATGTTGACCATGTTCAAAAAATTTATGACCTTTCGATTTTCTTTTTGCTGTATCTCAGAGGCGAATCACGATATCGATACAATTTTTGTTTTAGATATTAGAAAATTAAATACCAGCAACCCCTAAGGGTGGGGGTGTGGTGGTTGAAATAAGGGGTGAATGGCTAAAGCCCAGAAAATTCACTGAAAAATATTCCAAAGTGTTTTCGTAGCTTAAACCCAGAAAATACAAGAAACCGATGTCCTTTTGCTTTAATTTTTGCTGTATCTGAAAGGAGAAAAATCCAAATAATACCTATCTATTATAAGTATGGATACATCGGAGTAATTTTTTATTTAAAAATTTTGTAGACTTCTTTTCTCAATCAGCTGTAGCTATAGTTGATTAAGATGCCTACAAGGGAACTCTTTGTATGAAAAAATGCATAATACAGTCAACAAAAAAGTTGCCATATAACAACGGTATTTTGTAGCCACTTTAAACTTGCTCATTATAATACTAAAATTTAATATGATATACTTTTTTTTTCTAAAAATTCTGATTAAAATCTTTGATTTTTTTTTTTCAATTTTGATGAAATTTATTGGATTTTCCAAATTTAAAAAAAAACTTTGTAATTATTAATTGTTTTCCTATTAAGTTTGATCAACCGCTTGGAGATTTGGCGTATGAATAATAAAACTACCTACTCATATTTCATACAAAAAGTAAGCGAGTTATAGTATTTGACAGGATTTTTTTTATCCACTAGTGAATTATTTCGACCTCAAATATCAAATTGACCAGCAGATTACTTTGTCGCCAATTATAAGAGGATAAACCAAAATGTATGGTGTATCTCGCCCGCGCTCAAGGCGCAACTATAAACAGCGCTCCCACACTCATACTCAAAGCGGAGGGAGGGGGCGGGACCGATATTTAGTCCGTTGGATTGGGCTAGCGGTTTACAAAAGGTATTAAAATATTTCCCTAATGGAATATAAGAAATATGCTGACATTTTATTTTTGCGAACTTTAAAGCGTCTGACGGTCTGATTCTTAACAATATACTGTAAAATATATAAATAAACCAGCATAAGAAATACCATAGAACTACTCCGTGTTCTATGTTTTGTACCGCTGCTGACAGATATGCTCGTGGGTACCCCAACCAGATTAGTCGGATACATATAGTGCAAGTGTCCATAGTCGCGAGTCGACACCCAGACATTTCAGTGCTGTTTAGATCGATGAGGGCAATAAATTGTTGAATCGCTCGTCTAGGAGTGTTGTAAGGCTACACTTCGAGCATAGTGGTTTTTCGATATCCCTAATGAATTTTACCAAGTCAAATTTTGCTCATCAAATTCTTCTTGATTTCCATGATTCTTACTTAATGCGCGATTTTGCATTCTAAAACATTTCACCTAAATAAATTGCAGAGTAAGGAAAAACCAAATATTGATGTTTGCATACACGTTTGTATGTAGGCTGTATGTATACTGTAGTATATACATAAATGTAATAATATTGTCTGCCTGATATATAACCACATTTGCATAATAAAGAAATCCGCTTAACTTGAATAAATGCTGTGGAATGCTGTACAATGCTGTAACGACTAGCATTCGATGCGTTCTATGGTGTGGGCGTTTGTGACTATGCAAATAAGCGATTGTCAATAAATTTCAGTGAGTACACACACACACATTCACGTACATGCACATGCAAAGTAGTTAAGTAAGTAAGGACAAAGGTTTTCCAATGGCAAAGGGGGAGACCTAAAAAAAAAACAAACAATTGTATCAGCAAATGCTTTCAAGTAACTACGAGTGACTGGTGAAATTGAGGCCAAATAGAGATGTTAAATTTGGTTTGGCCGAGTGGTGCGGTCGCCTTTGGCATGACAATGCCTTTGCCCTTACAACAATCCCTATGCTAATATTGTGGGCGCAATGAGAGTTTGTATGCTATTTACTTATGTACATATAATGTATGCATGTGTTTCGACTATTTATATGCTTACATGGGATATGCAAGATAAATTGGTTGCATAAATATATCGTACACACTGCATGCGTACAAATACATGTTTTTGTATGCTTATATGGCTTTGAATCACTTGTCGAAGTGACGTTATCAGTTTGTCGATAATGGGCTTATCGTTGCGCAACGAATGGATAAAACGCTTTTAAATATACATGTGTAAAGATTTGTCAGCGAAAGCTAATAGGATATGCAAAATATACATAAATACTAGGGTACACGTACAGGTTTATATGTATGTGCATACTACTTGTATACAAATAGCGCCTAGCACAGTATGAATGTGTGTGTGTAAATGCTTCAACGTTTAGTTAAATTGCCATGCATACAAATATGTATGTAGCTGTAAACATTATTATGCTTACCTGGTCGGCAAAGGTGTGGGTGTGCTGTGGGTGAGCTGTGGGTTATTTAAACCATAAAATTGAATGCTGACACAGGTTAATAAATTCAACAACACAAACGTATTTTGTGTGTACACTAGACTGGGTGATGAAAAATGCTTGCAATTACCCTTTCTAGTGCGAAAGCTTACTTCGAGAGGAGTTTGGAAATGTTCGTACTTGGCTCTCCAAGCCCTCTAAGAACTTTGCTTTTAATAAAACGAAGCAATTTATTAGGAAACGATTACTTTTTTCTTTGAAACCATTTAAAAAGTAATAAACAAAACACTTGCGGCGACTTTTTTAAACCGACTACACCCTGATGTTGATGTCAGACATTAATGTCACTCATACGCGCAGGCGCCCTAGCACGCGGGTGACTTAGTCTGGCTGGTAAGTAGTTAAGAAAATTTGGGATCGGTGTGGACTTTTTATTGTATTCAATTTGTGAGGGGAACAATGTCCAGTATTAACATCAACATTTAGCTCGGTAGAAATATACATTTCAAATCACTTTAACTTTCTTGTTTATTAAATTTGTGTTATGCTTTTGAGGATAAACAAATTATCGCTTACTAAATTATTTCATTTTATAAAGAATAAAGTTGTATTTAGTTGTGTAGAAATTGATTTATTGGAATTAAGTTGGCTAAGAAAGTGCTCTAGATTTAAATAATCCTAGAAGTAAATTTAGAACCATCGAAAATTCATAAAATATCCCTGTGGGGAAAATCTCTAGTTCTGAACTGGTGCGCTTCTATTTAGTACATTTAGATCCAGTATTGGTTCGCAATAAATCTCTTTTGCATGCAAAAAAGTGGCGAATTTAACATGGCGATGTCCTAGAAAGTGTCAATTGCCCCCCGCTGCAACCCTTTTTCCATAGTTCCGAACTATTTCTAAAATCGACAGGCGAAAGAAAAAAGTATCATGATTTTTCAATCTTTTCTGTTCTTCCGTGTGTGCGATTTCAAGTTATTTTGGAAGAAATGTGTTTTCAATTTGAAACAAATTTTTTTTGAATAATTGTATGAAATGTACGTTTACATACCTTTGGCTGTAGCTGAGTTTGCAGAGGTGCTCGCTGTTATTGTTTAGATTCCACACGGTCCCAAGATGTTAAAATGTCAACACAAAATTTTGGTTTTGTATTGCCAAGCTATGAAAAAGCATCTGCGAAGTGCAGAATATAAGCGTATTTGAACGAAAAAGCCACCAAACACATATATATAAACAAAACAAAACTTTTCGTAGATATGGTATATAATTCATAAAAATCAATAGTTGTAAATTATCCGTGACAAAGAGTCATTTCACTCTGTATAATTACATCTGTTCTCGTCAATTCATTGATGCAATTCTCGGTTTAATCTTTCTTTCATGTGAGTACCTCAGCTTCTTAAGCTAAAAGATTAAAACTTTCCGTCATCGCCGACTGACCATCTTCTTTGTAACTGTAGAATAAGTCATTGCTCTGATAACGCTTATTTTATGCCTCACAGCTACCCAAAAATTTAAAATCGCCGGATTCTATACCGTTTCTACGAGAAAGGTTTTAAATATTTTTTTTGATTAGAAAAAATGAAACAGGTGCATAATTTTTCGATATGGAAAAGTCCCTACAGGTGAGAGCATTCAAACTCCGACTTTTCTTTTATCACATGCATTTTTTTTTTGTACCACCCTACTGTACTTACATATCGTATGAGTAACTCAGTATTAACTAGGGTCTTAGATTTTTCGCATATCGTATGACAGCTGGTTTGGAGTTATTAAAAAAATTGCAATTTGGGAAAATACGCTTCCATTTTGAATTTTTAAGAAAAACCCTGATAAACGGGTTTCATTTTACATAGTTTTCATAAACTGAAAATGCTTATGTTGGTATGAAGTCATTGAAGAATTACAACAAAACTTATAACAGAAAAAAAAGAGCAAAGCAAAATAAGTTAACAGTTTTTTTAGATCAAAAATAAAATAAATTAAAATCAGTGAATAACTCGCGTTTGGTCTAATTTCAACGTTTGTTTAATACTTTATTGCATTTTCTGTACCTTTTTTTCGGATTTGAGTAGTGAGTGCTCTTGCTACAGTAGCCGAGTGATTAGATGTGCCGACTACCACTCGGGAGGTTCACATTATCAAAAACATTCCCAAATAACCTACGAGATAATTTAAAACTTCGAGAATTTCAAAACTTTTATTGAGAGTTCAAGATTTGTATGAAGTAAAAAAAGTTAGGTTGTTCTATAAAAAACCTCTGGTTTATTCGATATTCGAAAAATCAAGATTTCAAAAAAAAACCACCTATAGTTATCAAAAAAAAATCGGTGGAAACCAGTATGGAGAAACCGAATCACCCTAGTACTAGCCCAAAAAAAAATACGCCAATAAGTACTGTTGTTGTGCGGGTTGTGCTATGAATCATTAAAGCCGTTGGCATCCACTGACATTTATAGGATTTCCTAGATGTATACAATTTGCGCAACTCCACCTGGTGTCAAATAAAAGATTAGCATTTGTCAAACGTACATGCACATACATGCATGGTTTGTAATGTAGATAAAAACGATTTTAAAACGATAAAATAAATAACTTTAACCATGCGTATTTGGAGTAATAAATTAAACATGTGTTTAAGAATGTGTGTATGTACGTACGATTGAAATTTTTGTATTTTATGAACAAATAAAAAACAAAAGGATACAAATCATTACCAACAAATATGAACATATGTATGTATATTTTGTGAAAAAGTAAAAAAATATTAAAAACTTATGTGCTTTTAGGAAAAAATGTGCTACATTTTTCAATTGAAATAGGGAAATTATTTTAATTTCCATGCTCAAAATAAGTAGTTTTAGCCAAATTTCTGCCGCACTCACGTGAGTACATAAATATGTACATAAATATTAAATATTATATTTAACTTCACGCTGTGTGGATTTTGCTCTTCTCAAAATATTTCCCACACACGCATGAAAAGCAATTGAATTATGGACTGAATAAACTATATTTAAAACATTCTGCTCAAGGTTGCAATTCAGCTGGACCCGTGTAGTCAGTGCGCCAAAGGGAGTTAATTCATTCACTTCATTATTTCGAACTGCTATGTGGGAGTTAAAAAAAAAATTTCATTATAGCCATAGTGCTGCTGTGAATTCATCACTGTGCCACACAGTGTTGCGAGGAGAGATAAAACTGCCGAAATAAAATCTTATAAATTCAAAAATAATATAATCTTATATGAGATCTTGTTGGATGGGAATATGATATACATATTTTGTAAACAATTTTTGTCATGCCTTGCCAAATTTTCCAATAAAGATGACAACACAACGAATCCAGTTTGTCTCCAAATCAAATTTGGCAAGGGATGACGAAAATTAGTTCTAAAACACATTTAAACATTTTTTTTTTCTACAGCTTATATGAAAACGCAACACTGTGTAAGGCAACTGACTGGACAACATTAAATTATTCCCGCCACAGCCATCAGGCGCTGCCACTGAAACATTATTAACCGAGCGGCCACAAATGAGTTTAATCGATTTTACATGTGGCTAGCGGGGCTGGATTGGTTAGCCGAGCGACAATGGTGGACATTCAGTTGGTGACCAGTTGAAGTGGAAGCGTTGTCGCAAGGTCGCTATTTTCAGCATGGACATACAATTTTTGAAATATTCCATCATATACGCATGTATGAATGTATTTATGTATGGAAACATGCATGTATATATATGTACATATATATGTACAATATATACATGTAAAATATGTACACTTGTTGCATAAAATGTTACACCAACAATATGTACATTCGAATGAGCATTTGATGCAGTTATACCATTGCAGACAGATGTATGTACATACATACATACAACATTCGCCTGGCTTACGTACAGTGTGATTGAATGCATGGTCGAGATCCTGTATTTCCAGGTTAAAAGGTGACAATGCATGCAGAAACATGCTTGAGTTTAAGTACATAAGGAGATATTGTGGATGTACATTAGGGTGGTCCAAGAAGAGTAAAGTCGGAATTTCAATGCTCTCACTACTAGGATTTTTCTATGTCGAAAAAATGCCCATTTCTTTAATTTGAAATCAAAAAATATTTAGAGGCCGCGCAAAGCGCTCAAAGTTTTCTATGTATTTTATATGGAGGAAAAACAACTTTTCGTAGAAATGGTATGGACTTTTTGAAAATTAATATTTTTCGATCGGAAAACTCTAGTTCTCTTCAGGAGACATCCGATAATAATACCCAATTGTTTATTTAACATTTTCTGTTAACACTAACGATTTTTTATTGGAGCCCCCCATTGCATATTTTGGGGTTTTTGGTGGACCTACAAATTATAGTTTCTATGAAAAAATGGTTGATTAAACAATTGGGTATTATTAAAGCGAATCTGCTGCAGAGAAGCAGAGTTGTTCGATTGAAAAATATTGATTTTTAAGAATTCTATACCATTTCTACGCAAAGTTGTTTTTTCCCCATATAAAATACATGGAAAACTTTGAGCGCTTTGAGCGACCTCTAAATATATTTTTTTATTTCAGAATAAAGAAAATTTGTTATATTTTTTCGGCAGAGAACAGTCCTAGAGGGTGTAGCGTAATAAATAACACTTTAATTTTTCTCACGCGTTTTTGAACCACCCTAATTTACCTTTTATAATTGAGCTGAAATTGAAAGCTGTAATGTATTAAAAAGAGTTTCCATTTGATTGAAATACAAAAGTAAGCAGTCTTTTAAAACAATTTGTTGTAAGAACGATTTTTTGTTTCAGTTAAATATTACCATCATATGAAAATGCCACATCAACTTGGCGGGATAATGCGATTATACGTCAAGCTATTACTGGCAGACTATGAAATGCCTCTATATCTGTGCCTGATAAAAAGGTGAAAATTTGTTTTAACCCCCTGACCAATTTTTTTAGTAATAACGTTTGGTGGTTATTGGATAAGCAATAAAAGTGAGCTAATGGATTCTTTATATGTAGTATAATTGCAAGGCAATCTTCTGTGGCAAATTTCATCAAGAAAATGAAAGCAACCAAAAACTAACGAAAATGTTATTTATTGCAAAAATGAGCATGTACATATGTACCAGTGATGCCACAACTATAATATTCATACTATATGGCTTCCTATAAAAGGGAAAATGACAGCACAAAACAAATGTCACAAGCATTTAGATAAATCGCAGTCCTAATCAAAACTATGTATCTAGGCAAAGTGTCGATTCGAGCAAGGTTGGATCTTTGGAAAACTTTGGGCTTGGACATCGCGATTGCGACGGTTCCTAGTTAGAATGCATTAGAAACTGGCATCGAAGATGGGACCTACTGAAGGGTAGCTAGCAGTCTCATTCAGTGAGCTATGCGTTATAGAGCGGGCATTCAACGACGCATAGTGTGCCGACTATATGGAGGCAGGATATATGTGTTATGTATTATATTTGGATAAAACAAGTATTTCTTGAGCAAAACACAAAACCGACTTAAATGCTCATATAAAAATTTAAGAGTACCGTTAATTCCTTTCTGATCCAATGATCGAATCTAAACCAAATTAGTATGGGATCACCTCTGGGGTATCGCCTTTCCTTTAAAAATACCCTATATATTAAAATCCAAAACAATCTACGTAAAGAGCCTTGAATAGGGTTACCAGACCACATCCTTTAGGAGGACATGTCCTCGTTTTTGCCTAAGAACGAAATGTCGTCCTTTATGAATGAAATGTTTTCCTTTTTGGAATTTTGTATTTTTCCCATAATACTTCTAAAGTTAATTTCTTTTTATTTTAGGTTGTGACTTTTAGGTTTTCCCTATATACATACATATATAAAAAATAGTACCCTGTAATACTAGCTTAATAGTTTCGAGGCGCCCCCCCTAAATTTCATGCTGGCCACGCCGATGTACATGGGCTTCCATTAAGAATCCGGCCGGGTTGCCGTCTGAAAATTTCAGATTTTGCACTTGTAATTTGTCAGAGTTACACCTGTCATCGAAAAATGTGGTAAATTTATTCATACACTTTTCGCACAATATTTTAACTTAGCAAAACATAATTCAAATTGTTGAAAATTGCAGTGATGTATTATCTATCGAATAATAAAATTAAAAAATTTTTAATTTTAATTAAATCGTTTCAGATTGGTCACTTGGTCAACTTAATTTATTTCCATTTTCATTTCATTACACTTGTCAAGCGTAGAAAATACATATACAAATTTGCAAAACCCTATGCTCTGCCTATTAAATTGAAAGTATGCACATAATTCTGAAATTGCTGAGTCGCCTTTTGTCAGTTAAAGGCGGCCAATGAGGAAGCAAGCATATGCATATGTAAAGGTCTTAGAACGATTTCCCTATTCTACGTCAACAAGTTGGTGCGGTTAGGTTTTGTAATTTTTATTTATTTTTTGTGATGTTACAGTCAGCTGACCAAATGGAATTTGCATGCCATTTAAATAAAGCTCATTTAACATTTATTTTACATACTTTGAATGTAAATCTAAGGACATTACACATTACACAGTATGTGAGTGTGCTTTTCTTGGATTCAACCTGCTACACTTGCCGTACTTTATGTTAGAAACGCACATAAGTAAATATAATATATACATACATACAAACAAATGTATTTCGGTTTGTATGTATGTTCACATTTAAATCTCTTACATATTTCATTGTCCGCGTAAGTAGCTGCAAATATGTTAATTCATGCTGACAACGCCCTTTCTTCACAACCAAAATACTTAACCACACTGGTTTATTCTGACTGCTCGCGCTTCGTCCTTCGTCCTTTGTTCCACTGTGTTGATATAATAATTTGCTTACTTAATTTGTTGGTTTTGTGTAGGTAGGTGTTGATACATGCATACATAAGTAAATAAGCTTTATGTTAGATTCTTAGTTGTTGGTTTGTTTGTGTGGGCTATGGCAAATTGTTTGCATTTTATCTTGCCACAGATAGTGAGAGTTTTCGCCACAAGGTAATTTGTGTGCGTTCTTGACACGCGGGAATACATATGTAAATATGTAGCTGGTGCGCTTGTTTGCGCAACATTTGGATAAATCTTTACAATCTTTGCGTGAAAATTACACTGTTTTATTGAGGAAGCAGCTCACTATGTAATAGTTATATGGCTTTGAAGTAGCTTAGATTTAATTAAACGTTTAAGCCTCTCACTTTCTTCGAGCTGCTGATCAAAAAAGGTACCCGAAATAAATGAACTTTAATACGATGAATATATAGCCGATAAAATTTGTGCAAATGGTAGCTAAAATAGTTAGCAAGGATCTGGGAAACATCAAAATCTTTCAAAATGTGTATAGCGCTGTCCACCAATATCTTTCTCGTAGTCCCTTTATGTGGTCCTGCGTACTTTGTACTGGAAGTTGCTCAACGATCATTCTTTTTTGTACTGCAGTTACATTCAATTCTCTCCGGACGAAGATCTTCCAGTTAGAACTCTCTTCAGAAACATGAGGGGCTCAAACTGGGAGGTTTACTGTAGGAATCTGCAATTAGCTCCCCCACCGCCACCTGAAGGGAACTCATGTTTATCTAAAATCTTAGCAGATCAACTTTATGAGGTCTTTTCCATGGCTAGAAGGTGCGCTCATGAGAGCTCTTGCACGCTGAGCCTCTGTAAGAACGAAGGCAAGCCCCTCTGGCGGATAGTGGAGCTCTCTGACCTCTTTTCGACAAGCAAACAGAGCCCGCAAGAAAAAGTTGTCCACTGACTGGGAACTCTATAAAATAGGACATTGAATTTTAAAGCTCGATGTTAAGAACGCTAAGGAGTTTCCCCTCGAACCATCTGAGAAAGCGTAGAAGTATGTTGTGAATACTCGCGGGGAGTCCTGATTTTTGGGATATTTGTAAGATGAGCTACCTCGGACAATGATTAGTGAGGAGTTGCTTAAGCTTGTCCTAAATACGCATTTGTCATGCCATCTAGCTCTAAGAGAAGCTTACTATTTGGCTTCTGGGGATAACGGCTTGCTTGGGCGATAAAGTCTATAAAGTATGTCAAATCAGCGGGACCTAACGGCCGAATTGTTTAGAAATTTCGTGCCATTGGCTGGGCCCAATCTTTGCTAGTTGCGCTGTATGCGTTAGATTACCATACCTTAGAAAGCTCTCACAACTTCCCCAAGGATTTCAGACCAATCAACCTCGTATATGCTTAAAACCCTGGAAAGACTGGTTGATTTGTGTGTTCGAAAAGCTTTCCGATAAGCCAAATATGTGGGCTTGATTTAAGATGGGAAGCGGTCGTGGAAAGAGTAAAGAAGGCCATAACACCATAGCTGAGCCCATTTTGATTTATGAAGTTCTCGCCGGGTGGAATGCACTGGAGAATACTACGATAGTCAGTACGCTAGAGCGAGTGCTACGAGCTGTCCTCTTTGGAGTTAGTGGGACACTTTGGACTTTGGACTTCTATCCTGGCTCCTAAATTCATGATTAACACAGTGCCTATCGAAGTTCCAGGTAGGGCAGCTGCAGAAAGTAGCAGTGGTCGAAAGGTGGCACCGGTGAACTTTTAGTACTAGGAGCTGTAATAATCTCAACACTTACTCTTCGACTACCCAGATTTTGCTAGACCACGGTTTCGTACCTTCTAATCGGTCCGGAGGAGTTAATGAAAAATATAGAACCAAAGATTTAAGACATTGAAAAATCCAGTATAGCGGATTGAACATTGAATTTAGTATTACAAAAAAAGCCCAAATATAATTTCTTCATTTCCCTCCACGATTAAGACAAGTACACACTTTATTGTTAATGCCCCATTCGGATTTTTCGCCACATTACATTTGATTATTTCGTTTGTGGGTAGTGGGTAGCCACAAGAAAGCAGAGCTTTTGCTATTGTTTTTACATATTATTCACTTTACGAATGACTGTCAGCACGTCGGAATGGTGTTGAATTCCCACACAAATTACAACTACGCTTACATTATATACACATCATTTAATTTAATGAGGGTTTATTTTCGGTTACGCAAAGTGCACCACATACACCTGCGAGTAAATATACTCTATGCATAGTAAGTATGTAAGTAATTTTCTACATACAAATTAGAGCAGAAAACATTTTGTTAACAGCTAATAAATGACGTCAGTGAGGGCTTTTGTAACAACAGACAATGTCCTCCGAGGAATAAAAGACGCTGAAGGAAGGAAAGCGGGTAGAGAGTGGTTGAACTGTTGCCAAAGCATTGAGGAAAGCCTTGTGACCTCAGCGCCCACCAAATTATACACATGTTTGTCTGTATGTAAATAAATTTGTACAAACATTTAGTCAAATTAACTGAGAAGATTGCCGTTAAGGTGTATGTATGCATTCTTGCTAAGGCTAAATATATGGCTTTGAAAGCTTCGCGGATTTGGAAGCCTCCGCGTTGGTTGGACAATACGTTTACTCACCGTTGGTTGTAGCAACACGTCTTCGACCCTCCTTGCATACTTAGACAGCCAGTTTGGAAACTGTAATTATTTTAAGGATTCTTTGAGCTAAATACCTAAATACACACAAGTAAAAGGCGATGGAGCTTGATTTATGTAGCGCGATTAGGTTGGTTAAGGAAAATGAAATGGCAAAGAGGTCGGTCGCATCTATGTATATAAACCGCTTGCGACAGACGCGTTCAATGAACTTTTTGTATTGTGCGGCATGAGTATTTCGTAAGAGCAAAATGTGTGCCTACATACATAAATACATACATACATACAAATAATATTGGCATACTTTGCATATGTATTTATGTATAAGTAAATGCCGTTATAAATACAGTGCTGAGCTCTTGAATGGCGACCCCAATGATACACAAAATTTGAAAATTCCTTGCGCACGCTAATCTAGAAAACTACTGAACCGTTTGGACGAGATTTTCTCAAGTTTTTTTGGCATCCATAGGAAAGTGACCTTTAGTATTTAAACTTGCGATATAACTATAAAAAAATTAGGTATTAAATAGAAGGGATTGGCCTCTATATAAGCCGTAATGTTTTATTTTTTTCTGAGCAGGGTTGCCACTTGTTATGAAAAATACTACATATATTCAATCTTAATAAGCGAAGGTAGCAGTTCTGCCACCTGTTTTAAAATTATAAGACCTTAGCCGTTAGTTGGATAACAAAATGAGATACCAACTGAAAATTTTAAATTTTTTAGTGGATTGCCACCAACTTAAAAATAAGTATTTTATCCTTACGTACTACAAAGCAAAGTGAACGGATTTGGACGAGATTTTGTTTAGTATAATCTGTATCGATTAAGGTATTATCCTTGGTACTTAGAATTCCAATAGGGATGCCACCTAGCTAAAAAATTATAAGATCTCTTCGATGTATTACAAAAGGTGAGATGTCCATATTTTCTTGTCATCTTCTTAACGATTATAAGATCTTCACCGCTCTTTGGATTCAAAAATGAGGTACCCAGTGAAAGGGCATGGGCTCCGGATGTGCAATAGTTTTTTTATTGGGGTTGCCACCTTTATAAAAATTACTACCTTACATATAATACGTGAAGGAATTTTTTGTTAACGACATCAGATTTGCATAGTTCATTCAATTATAAAAAATTTGGTATCCAGTGAAAGAGCTCGGCCTTCGGATTTGCAAAAAGGTTTTATTTTATCGAAGAGGGTTGCCACCTGAACGAAAAATTATGGAATGTGTGCTGTTCGTTGAATTAAAAAGTGAGTTGTTAAATGAAAGGAATTGGGATTCCTTGGCGAAACCTCGCGTATACGAGGCTGGCTAGCTTATAAAAATTCAAAAAATTTTATCATAATTTCCCGCTCAATTTAAATCTATTAAAGGGGACAAAAACTATAGCTGAGTTTTCAGAGTTTTTTTGCAAAAGGATTTACGTATTTTCTTCATGAGCAAAGTCTAATTTTGTTTGAAAGAATCGGGATACAGAAACATATTGCTACTAAAATGTTTTCTAAACGTTTGGAATTTCGTTGAACTTTTTTAGAATTTAGTATTAAAACTTTATATTTATAAAAACTGCACAACTGCATGCAGCAAAAAATTCTTATTTTTTTAAGAGCTTGAAATTTTTATGAAAGTTATTTGAATGAAATTTGTATTTATTGTTAATTTTGTATAAATTCAGATAATCGGAATTACATGGTTTTTGTAATCAAATATGCTATTTTTTTGCAAAAAATTTATGAATATTAAATAAACAAAAAGGAAACTGTCAATACTGAGTGCGGATAAAAAAGGCGCTATTCGAGTGCCCAGTACTGTATTTGAATCACATAGCGCAATTCTGCTACCAGTTTGCGACCTCGTGAATATTATGTACCTACATACATATATACATATGTATGTACGAACAACAGGTGAATAATTACTTTTTAATAGAGTGCAACATTTTGAGATTTTAATGAACAACAAGACACAAATACATAAATTTTTCGTGACCCTATACAACAGTTAACAACATCGATAATACAAAAATAAATCTCGAAAGCTTAAAATATCAAGTAACCTTCGTCTTCGTCTAATTAAGGGTTGCAGTAAATTGATTTTGCTGCAGTGGCCGAACACTTTGGGGTATTAAGAGTAGGCGGGCAGAAACTATTTATTCTTTTATTTTATTTATTGTGTGTGTCACAATTATTGGGAATTTATTAAACCCTTATTTAAGCCAGAAAGTTACAATACGCCGCACGTACCATATCATTAATCTTACGAAGAATTGGGGTAAAGTTTAGTGAATGCCAAAAGGAAATAAATAGTAATAGCATACGAAAGCGGAAGGAAAGAAATAAAACCTTTAACTTGTGAAATCTTGACGAATTAATGGAACTACTATAAAAGGTTAAAGACTGCGATTCGGTTGAAGCGGCAGAGCGTTGTGTGCGGTTAAAGTTGAGTTGGTCAAACGTTAAGCAGACTAACGCTCGCAAAAGTCAAAAGGTGGGAAAGGAAAAGTTTTAGGGTTAACTTGCCTGTCAGCGAGAAATACATATATTCACTCATGAGTACTACTAATGGTTTCAAAGGAAATTAATTGTCTTCGTATTTCTGAGGGGTTTAAATAAGTTTGTCTAAGCTGAGAATTTTCATTTATATTCATTTGTGAATGTTGAATTTGTGCGTTTGGATATCCATATTATGGTGGTCCTTAAAATATCCACATCCATGGAGTACCCCTTTATTTTGCTCTACTTACAAAATAAAGTTATGCACAAAAATTTCAAACTTACGAAAAGCATGTAAAAAAGTCTAAGTTCGGGCGGAGCCGAATATTAAATACCCGGCGCAAGTATTCAATATAGTTAATTCACCTTTTCAAAAAGTGCCGCTACGTGGAAAGCAGGCGTGGTTTTACCCCTATTTCAAACACCTTCGATAGAATGCTCAGTTAGATATATTGAGATAAACTTCGATAGAATATGTGGGCGGTATCACGCCCATTTTCAAAATACCATAATGATGTTACTTCTCTTCAAGGGATTGTTGTTAGTATCAATTTAGAGTAAATTAGCTTCTTTAAATTTCAAAAAATTTCGAAGTTTCAAGCATTTCTGAAACTTACCGTTATAAAAAGTGGGCGTTATTTTAGTAGGATTTCAATAATTTCCAACACCTTTCATTTATGTGGCCAACAAAATAATAATATCGAGTTGGTACAAATTGGTAGAACGCTTACCGAGATATATATATGCGATCATAAGTGGGCGGTGCCACTCCCATTTTCCAAAATTTAATCGTAAACGTATTTTTTGCTAAACTACTGCAAACATCAGTTTTGAATAAATTAGCTTCAGCATTTATTGATTTATCGAAGATTTCGTATTGCTCTAAATTACCGTTATATGGGATGTAGGCGTGGTTATTGTCCGATTTTAAAAATTTTCGGCCATTTGGAACGCTGTACCAAGGCCAACAACTCTGACAAGTTTGTAAGAAATTTGTGCAGCGGTTACCAAGATACATATATACATGTAACCATAAGTGGGCGTGGTTGCGCTCATTTTCCAAAAATTTATAATATTCTTATATTTCTTCTAAAAATTATTGGAAATATCAATTTTGGGTGAATAATCTTCAGTAGTTACTAAAATATCGCAGTTTTCATATTTCAGAAAATTACCGTTATATGGAAGGTAGGCGCGGATATTTTCCGATTTTGCCCATTTGCACTACCTTCCGTCCTACTCCCGAAAGAAGTGGTCGTACCAAGTTTCGTTAGGATATCTCAATTTTTACTCGAGTTATCGTGTGCGTAGACGGACAGACGGACGGACAGACAGACAGTCACTGCTTAAACGATTTCTTCTTTCATTCTGATCATTATGTGTATGCATTTGTCTATATCTATCTCGATTCGTTTTCGCTGTTACAAACAACCGTTATGTGAACAAAGTTATAATACCCTTGTGCACAAGTGCGCTCGGGTATACAAATTTAGGGTTTGCTACCAGAGTTTGAAAAAATTTAATTTGTCTATAAATCTCAAAAATTCTACAAAGCTTTATGTATTTTGTTTGAAGCAAGTTTCAATATCTAGTATGTAGAATTTTTTCGATTTCAAATCAAAATTATTTCGATACTTCCAAAAACTTTTTTAAAATCTTGGAATTTTCGTGGTTGTTTTTTTTTATGCACATACTTGCATGTGAATACAGCGTATTACAAAGAAAAAAAAATTATCAGTAAAAACCCGCAAAGCATGCCAAGTTGCACGTAAAAAGTAGCAAGAAGGTCGGGGGTAAAAATTGATAATTTGAATTAATGAGGCAGATGGAGAAAAGGTTTCTAGCCGGTTAAAATAATATTCACAGTGAAATATTGTGCCAACCCAGTAATGAAAGAAAGTATAGATAGGAGCGTTAGGCATGTAAGATGCCATTCTACTCGCTCATTTCTAAGTAATATTATAATAGCGTTGCTAAATTGTGGAAGAAGAAGCATTTTAGTGATTTTCGGTGGGGTGAGAAGTATTAGGTTAATAATAGATAGATCCATGACCCTTCGCGATACTAGTCAGGGTTTTTCAGTGGGGACTACTTCTACGCCTTTATTACCCATGCAGAGCTGCAGGTCATCCCATGCATTACATTCCATTAATTTCATTGTTTTGTTTAATTCAGTATTTTTTTTTTAATTTTATTTTAATTTCATATCATTTTATTATATTCTTTCTCATTTAATTTAAATTTATTTGATTTTATTATTTTTTTATTTAATTTGGTTGAATTTTATTTGAATTTTTTTATATCATAATACTTCATTTTACATTTTTTTCCTATTTTCTTTTGAATTGGTCAGACTGGTCACACTAATTCGCCAATTTAGGCGCTACATTCTCCACTAAATGTAATATCAGACACAACCCTCTTTCATGGTCTGGCGCACAAGTTTAGGCGAGCATCACATCCGCAAATTTTTCGTTTTATTTTTTTTACAATCCGTCACTTTTGTTTAACGGAATCATTTATTTCAACACAAAAATGTGTCCGTAGTTTCCTCATGCGACACTTTAGCTGCCCAACAAAGTAAATATTTACTTTGAACCGAAAATGCTAAAAATTTTAATGGCTTGTCAAAGAAAGAGTGCAACGCCAACTGTCAAAGAGAATGCAATCGATCAAATTGATGTATGATCGAAAATTTTGAAAAATGCGCTTACAAAGCAGTGAAATTTCAAAAACAGATTTGGTTGTCCTTTTGAATGCAAATTGGGGAGAAAGCAAATGTAAAGAGTGTAGGCGAAATTTGCGCTGCTGCCGAAATGAGAATAATATAAAACCGCAAACCAATGGCCAAATACGCAACTGCCAATGGATATACCAAAATCAGAGAGAGAATTGCAAACTTTCTCGATGTACACGTACGCGTGTGTATGTATGTATGTCAGCCAATCAGTGCATCAAAAGTCAAAAGCTGTTTGCAAGTGTGCTAGCTACTACCACACATCAATACTGCGGTGCCAAACCACCAGCGGCATATTACTAGAGGCTTTGGATGAACCGACTTTGCGGTTGACTTGAGTGAAATTGAATGGAGACGCATGAAACTGTGACAAATCGGTAGCCGTTACAAAAATAGCGTAGGAGGAGGAGGAGGAGGAGGAAGAGTAAGGGGAGTAGGTAGACCGGTTCCAGTAGTTGCGGATCATCGAAGAGCTGTGTGTTGGCGGCATTTGTGGCACATGCTGCCGGTTGGCAACTGACAAATAGTGCTTGCATATCTGAGCACTTGGCAAGTGGTACACCGAAGTGCCAGTAAAGTTCTTTTTAGCTATATATTTCAATATTTATGCGATGCAAATGCTTGTTTAAAGTAACAAAAAAATATTTAGTTTTCAAATCAAATACTCACATTTAAGGTGCCTAAGTTTGCGGGAAAACAATAGCTCTGATCCAGTGAACTGTTTTTACACGCAAAGCAAGCAAATAATACTTCTGATTGTCAGATTAGTGCAGTGTGTTTCAAGCTGAGTTGATAGCTGTCAATGAAGCCGCGGTGTGGCTGATTTGGGCTGATCCTGACCTTCAAAAAGATATAATTTGCTCAGACAGTCAAGCCGCTATTAAATGTTTAGAATGCTGTTCGAGTGCCTCTATATCAGCAATCAAATGCCATCATAGAGATCTGGCTGAAGACAGCCTAACAACCTGACCTAATCTAACCTATGCCAAATCATTTTCTATTTACGGATCTCTAAAAGAAATCAAGTTAATGCCGCTAAATAAGTGAAGTTTTGATAGATCCATCGAACTGTAAGTTCGGAAATTTTTCACGACCCAAAATAGCACTGATCCTCTCAACGCTGGCAGAAGACTTAAATTTACTGTAAATTAGCTAATTTACTTTTTGGGATTGCGACATCATTAACACTAAATGACACGATTATTGAGCATTATACTCCTAATTATTCTGTTTTTAAGTGATATCATCAAATTTTAATATTACTCAGAGTGAGACAGTTTCAAGTCATTTTTTTAACACCTGCTGGCTTCTTCTTCTCCTTTCACACCGTTTTGCTTATCATCCCACCCCGGTTGCCATAGACTAAGGCACACTATCATTTTAAATCTTAAAATTGCACTTGGCAAGAGATCCAGTTGTGTCTTTGCCACTTACCAACCAACGAAGAATTCATACATACATATTTACAAAACTAACTACATACATAAATATATAACGAGTATATGTACATACTTAGCTTACGCGCGAGTTCACTTGCGGTGAGCAAATGTGTGTGTGGTTGTGTGTATTTGTGCAGCATGTCACAATGAGACCACCGTAGTAAGGTTAGCCACTTTTTCTTCGCTTTCAACAACTACTTCGTTCACTTTTTTCTCTCTGCACAACTTCTTGGCAAAAGTGATTTTTTTCTAATTTTTTGCCAACATTTTCTACTGGAATGCCTGCAATTTTTCGCCACTAGCATTACAGTTGCCGTGAGTGGCACCTGCTTTCCGGTTGAGCGCCAACATTCAAACGCCAGCGAGCACATGCCTGTACGTACATATGTATGTATGCATAAACCACGTTATAAACGCAGTGGGGGCAAGTGTACCCAAAGACGTGCATATAGGCCCCAGTGAGTGTAGACACCAACAGTGCGGAAGGCTACATAGGTGCGATGGTCGACACATTTTTACCCGGCACGTGATCCCATCTTCCTTTTTTCTTCTCAAATTTTTATTACTTACAGCCTTTCATACGTATGTATGTATGCGCTCTCCTTTCCCTAGCATGTATTTAATATGCTTTCTTACCGACATTTTGGTTGATTTCCTGGATTTGCTTTTCATGTTCTATGGGGATTTCAAAATTGCTTAGTTGCTGCCGAGTGAAAGTTTACATTGTACAGGTGGGAGTTTAAGTATATATATGTACAGGTATGTAAATATGCATGTGTGCCTGCACCCAGCTCCTAGTCACACTATTGCCAATAACTTTAGTGGCATATCAGCAGCAAAACGACCATCTTCCCCCATCACCGCTGTGGCGCTCGAGTACTTACAGCTGCGGCAAGCCTGCCATTGACATTTATCTTCAATTCACCTAAACGGCTTTGCTCCACAGATTTCCACCTAGCGTGGCGCACACACAGACATATTCATACATATATATTGCCTTCTTCATAAAATTTGCCAACAATATTTTTCTTCGCATTGCATATCATTTATCAGTCTTGACGACAAATTTGTCATTCCAAAATCTGTCAATTTCTGCTTTATTAATATTATGCCGCACCCAGATTTCCAGCTATTCGACCATATGCTGGACTATTCGCAGATCTTATGCTTCTTTTCTTACCTATGTATGTATGTACGTATGTACGTACCCATAGCGACGGCTGTTAAGTAAACATTTATTCTGTGGTGGCTGATTTAACATTTTAAGAGTCAATTTATCGTTTGCTTGGGTAAATATTATTAGATTCTGTCTAACGTACTAACACACACATGCATGTGCTAACACATACAAACATGCATTGCAATATTTTTTTTTAAGAAGTCGCTTCAATTTGATTTAGTTCGACTTTGTGCTGACAATAGAGGTTAGTGAGGTCACTTAAGCGATTGAGGGTAAATGGGCTCCAGTAATTCGGTACAATGGCACAGTGGGCAGTTATGTATAAAACATTTCTACTTCTATTGTTGAATGTGAAATTGTGAAAAGTGACTAATGGAAAATTAATTGCCGGATATCTACACTGGCGGCATAAATAATAGACTCGTCGTACTTTTAAGAATTTTGGCTAGGTAGTTACGCAGCAAACATCATATAAATCCGCTTTTCAAACTTTAAACTAAAATTATAAAAATTCGTCAAATTTTCAACAAATTTTCTTTCACTTTTTTCAGAATTTTTGTGGTATGCAGTTTTGTAGCCAATTCAGTTTATACAAAAATTATAAAAATTCGACAAATTTTCTCCAAATTTTCAAACTTTTTGTTCAGAATTTTTTTTGTATGCAGTTTTGTAGCCCATTCAATTTTAGTATAATAAAGTGCAAGTTTCAATTGGCTACAAAATACCGTTGATTTTTTAGAATTTTTTTTTGCTAACGGTGTCACGCATTTTTTCCCATACAAAGTGTGCTCGACAATTTTTTTTGTATGGAAGAGACTGCCTAGCATCGTCAACAAAAACCAAATTTCAAAAATCTAGCCACTTGAAGCTTGCACTCTAGTATACTAAAACTGAATTGTCTACAAAACTGTATACCAAAAACTTTTTCTAAAGACTCTCAGTAAAAAGATTTAAAATTTAGTGAACATTTTTCGAATTTTTATAATTTTTGCATAAAGTTTGAAATGCTGATTTATGTATATAGTGTTTGTTGTATAGCTAGCCCGGCTTCTATAAAAAAATATTAAACATAAAATAAACCATGGAATAATAGCCAAAACTCTTCAAAGTAAGGCGAGTTTATTATATCTGCCGCCACTGTATATATATAATACGCGAAGGGATTATTTGTCCAGGTCATCAGATCTGCACCGTTCGTTCGATTTTCAAAAATGAGGTGTCAAATTAAAGGGCCCGGGCTGTAGATGCGTAATAAGGTTTTACTTTTTCGAAAAGAGTTGCCACCTGTCAAGCAACTCAATTTGAATTATTTAATAATCAATGCCGTTCGTGTGATTTTCAAAAATTAGGTGGCAAATTAAAGGGCTTGGTCTACAGATGTAAAATAAGGCTTTACCTTTTCGAAAAGAGTAGCCACCATTAAAACAATTAATTAAAAATATTTAAGAAGTTAAATCTATTGTAATATGGGTATCAATCAAAATGGTCTTGAAAAGGACTTATTTCTTAACTATGTGTAGGAGGGTTGTCACCTGTCATCTAAAAAACCAATTTCAACTTAAGGCAAATGGGTAATTGAAATATGGACGAAAGAAATTTAAGCAAGTTTCTGTTTGAAAAATATATAATATGGGTTGAAAACAAAATCTTTAGCTTGTAAACTTAGAATATTTTTTTAGGTTTATGAAGACGGTTGCCACCTGCAGGGCCGTATCAAGGATTTTTTTTCTGACAAAATAAATTTTTATTATAAAAATACTGATAAAAATAAAATATTTCACAAAAACAGGGTTGAAATTTTGTAATTCTAGCCCGTATTTTGTTTGTAAGTCAAATATGTATTAGTGGCATTGTGCAACTATGATAGCACGGCCGAGTAATCATAGACAACTTATGTACAGCAGTCGAAAAAATTATAGCCGCACCAAATTTTGACAAGTTTTAAAATATTATTATTGTTATTTTATTTTGATTAGTTTTTTATAGTTAATTATTTAATAACATCCATATAAATACAAGTTTAATAGCAGTGTTACTAATTCGGTATTTGCCGAAATTTGATGCAAATCGGATCCCCACTGTGTAAATACCCAAATATTTTTCTTAATCCCAATCACGATAATTGATTGTTAAAATTTTTCTATAGAAGATTGCTGTATTGTACCAATCTTTTGACAACAAAAAAAAATCCCAATTTTTTTATTTAGCACCAATAGCCCAAATGCACAAATCTGTACGAATGTACCAATCGAGTGACACTGCCTTAGAAACGTATGCAATTTAAAAAAAAATATCAACAAATTTTCATAAAAATTTTGAGGTTTTAATTAGATTCTGAGTATGCAGTTTTCTAGCCTATTTAATTCTATTCGGATAAGGTACAAGTTTCAAATGGCGAAAAATTACGGTTGATTTTTTAGAATTTTTAAAAGTTTGTTGAGTTTTTTTAATATTGCACAAAGTTGGAAACTTATATTTACACGGGTTTTGTTAGGGAACGAGCTATATTTTTATAAAAAAAAATAACCAACATCGAATAACAACAAAAATAATACGTTAAAACCTGGCAAAAAGTGGTTCGGCTATAATTTTTTGACCACTGTATGTATTTTTTTTTATATATTTAATTGGACATGCACATTCTACATATTCATATTCAAAGCTCATTTTGCCTCTCTTATACCCGAGCGCCCGTTATGTTCGTTTCCTGGTTATGCTGCATCAAAATTCCTGACTGATTCAGTGTACTTTCGATTTGACTCTTAGACCAAAGTTGTAAGTGAAGTAGTTGTAAGTTTTCTTCACCTCAAGTTCATCTGCTATATTTGGGTTTCTCAAAATGTCGACGTGATGGACATTTTTTTTTCGTATTCGGCGATGAAAAGTTTATAACATAAGCCTAGACCAATGCTTGAATCATTTCGCGTGTCGACTAACTATTTTTAATTCGATTAATTATTTTTTAATAATTAATATAATAAGTATGATCTTAAAAAACTCGTATAGTTGCATGTGCTCGTATAAGAATCTTTATACAAAAAAGCTCATAAAAACACTGTGCTCTATTTGTGAGCTATGCCATCAATTGAATATCGCCTTCGTAAAAAATATGTAAATGTGTCAACCATATTGTAATCGCATTCGATCCAAACCCACAAGGCATATAAAAAAGAACATGCACGCTCATCCATATATCCAAATAGCCTTGATCTTTGCATGTAAGTATGTACGAATGTCCATATATATGTACATATTTGCCTTTTTTATTGTTTCGGTTTCACCACATTTACTGGTTGCCCTTCAAGTTTTTGGTTGATGATGCTTATCTTATTTTATAGATGACATAATTTTTCAAAAATACAGGTGACATAGTCCACACCTTAACAGATGCACACAGACACGTACTTAAGTAATCAAATATGTTTCTACTTTTATGGCAAACATATTTTTGTATGTATGTATGCGTGCGACATGTGCGTATGTGTGTAATCCTTTCTTATCTGCAAACACATATCAGCTGCACCTTTGCACTTTTTCAGCAACGAATTTTTATTGATGATATAAATAAGAAACGGACAGGCCAGCATTATGTATGCACTAGGTTGGTCCAAAAAAATGCATGTGAAAAAGTAATGTTGGAATTTTTATGTTCTCATCACCTAGGATTGTTCTATACCGAAAAAATAGACCCCTATTTTTAATTTTGAAATGAAAAAATATTTAGACGTCGCTCAAAGCGCTCAAAATTTCCCATGTATTTTATATGGGGAATGAACCACTTTTCGTAGAAATTGTATTGAATACTTGAAAAGCAATATCATTCCATCAGAAAACTTTGTTTCCCTTCAGGAGATTCCCAATAATTATTTTTTCAACAATTTTTTTATAGTACATAACTATATTGTGTGGGCCCGCCAAAAAAAATCCTTACTTTTAAAAATTGCTTAAATAAACAATTGGGCATTGTTATTGGAAGTCTCCTGAAGGGAACCAGAGTTTTCCGAACGAAAAATATAGATTTCCGAGAATTCCATGCCATTTCTACGAAAAGATTCTTTTCCTTCCAAATATTTTTGGATTTTAAAATATTTTTTTTTTCGATATACAAAAAATCCTTGGGGATGAGAGCATTAAATTCCGACTTTCCTTGTTTTGGACCACCCTAGTATGCACATACATTTACTGCTATAAATTTTACGACTACACACAATCGCACTTTACACAAATAGGTACTCGCATTCGCATGCATATGCCGTTACGCATAATATGTTGTCAACGAAATGGAAGGACATGAAAATGAAGCAAATACTTACGCATTTCGCATACAAAATATTAAGGACCGCACCAGATTATGGGTTCGTGTGAGACGACGGTGTTGCGGGGACGAACGTAGCAATAACATTGCGTTTACGAGATTACTTATGTTGCACTAATGAAATGATGTCCTTCCTGTCGCATGTTTTTTTTTTTGCTCAGCGCCTTTTCTCTATCTTCATCATTTTGACTTTTATGATATGCTTCAAATTTTATTTTTATTCTGCGAATTTGTGGTGTAAGGAGATGTGTGTTCAGGCGCGTGATAAGTTTTTGTTTACCGCTGCTTCAGACAAACGCGCCACTGAAGCGTAAGAATTGATTTTGGGGCACAAATGCGCGTTGGCCGAAAGATAGTGGCCGTGTAGTGGATGGGGGGTGGGGAGGTAGGGCAACCGTTTGATGATGCTGATGACTTTTGCGCTCACAACATTGCAGCCAATATGTTGCAGTCCCTCATGCTAGGTGTGTGGAGAGTAGAGTCTAGAGTATAATTTAATGATAAAAGCAATTTTCTCACTCGCTGGGGTGTTTCTCTAACGAATGCGTATCAGATGTCCTCCGAATGAGCACGCTTTTTTATTTTGAGCTCATAGAAAATATCGATGATAATAAAAATGTACTTTAACTGATGAGCCTGTGCCACGGTGCCCATGCTCCGGTACTACCCATGTCCGTGATGGTACCCATTTTGAGCTATCAATATTCGAAATATGTTCGTGCATAAACCAATCAAATGATAATTCTATGAATTTTTATTGGTGAATTATGTTAAAGTGATTTGAATGAGGCGTAGTCAACTATGTAAGTGAGTAAAATGAAATACACCGCTAAAAGATATTTGTATAGGTAGGAGGATTGCGATATTATCAGGTGCGGATTCAGCAGAAAAATGACGCATCTCTTCCTGTTTTCAAATTGCGAATATTAAGCAACAGTAATAGGGTCACTGGAATCAGGTTTCAGTGAAAAGAGATGGAAACGGAGTAATCGAAATGAAATGAAAATATTGATAAAGCTTGCTATACCTGCATATATGGAAAAAATTGCCTAATAAAACCTAAGAACTTTCAAAATATACTTCTCAAATATTATTTTTGAAACGCGTTTTAGAAAATAAAGGAATTTAACTTGACCATGGCAAAGTTGGAGTGTATTTTTCATCATCGAAATCTGCTTTTATTTTGTCTTTAGCTATGGCCCAATATGCTTTAGATTTATTACTTAATCTTATCTGCTGAAGTTTAGAAAGAAGTCTAATGAGGATATCTGGTGGCCACCGAAGTAGCCGCTTTGTATAACTTCTAGTGCTTGGCTTTCCCTTTTTTCCTTTTTAATGGAACAATTGACTTGCTGCAAGTCTAAACATATCTCGTTTTGCTATGATTAGCTCCGTTCAGTGCGAAAAGCTTAGGATGATGACAAGAAGTAATGCTGGCTAGCACGAAAACTCCATCAGAAACTAAGCAGAATTCAAATGGCTTTGAAACCGCGGCTAGTTCCAGGAAAGGTGAATATGGAAATCTTATAAAAGGCGCACAAGGGATGCTTGCGATATGGAAGCGAATACTTCGCAACGCTTTTTAATTAAGACATTTATGGTGCGTTTGATGAAACATAAGCCAGGATGATGTACAGGGGCGATACTCTTGTTCCTGGACTTGACCGAGACGAGGCACAGTGGTTCGGCCGTGGAAAAAATTAATTTTATTTTAATAACTAATTTTTCAGATTTGGATGATGCTTTTGATTTTTCTCGTAAAATCCCAATCTGGCCGTAAATATATTGGATTGGCACTAGTTTTCGAGCAACTTAGGTTTAAAGATTCCGAAAGACGCAATTTTGGACATTTTCGAGCCTCTGTAAAACAATAAATTGATGCAATAGATTTGTCAATGTGGAAGGAAACGAAAGCCTTAACACTGCCCTTTAACAACCAAAGAGACAAAGATAAAGATAAAATTGAATAATAAGATATACTTAGTATGGCATTTTATGTTCCTCACCTCGCTATACCTCATCTCAGTGCATCTCACCTCACCTAAGCTAACCTCCACTCATCTCAGCGAAGTAACTCACTTTAGATCGAAACATAAAACTAGTTATCTGTATTATGAAATGATAAAAAAAAAAAAAATAAAACTAATTTGCACTTCCACAGCGCGACCCAAGCCGACTCATTCTATAATTTCAGATTTAATTTTAGTAATGTGTCTCTTTTGAAAGGGGCGTGCGATATATTCATGACACAAGGAGGATATTTTTTGCTAGAAAAGAACACATTTAGCTAATATTTGGAAAACTTTTGTTTTAGAAACAGATCCTCTAGATGGCTTTGGAGTAAAATTTTGTGATGTTCATGGTGTCGGAAAAATGTACAATAAGGCGCCGAACAGCATAAATCCGCCACTGGCTAACTAATGCGGTCTAATGCATGTTGGCCCAAGCTAGAAGCATTGGCAGCCGCGAGAGCCAACAACACCTGCTACCTGAGACAAAAACGCCCATACGTTTGTACATGCTACACAATAGGCATCGAAGGAAAATTACAGCTTTTAGTTGGCAGCTATAAAATACTTGACTTCAAATAAATATTAGCATAATATTGGCTTTTTTTGCGTGACACCCACTCCATGTGACTTAAATAGACGCGCTGGTGCCACAGCCATTTAGCTACTCTGCATGATGAAACAGCGTGGAGGTGCACAAAGGAAAAAAAACTACAGCAGTTGGCAAAGGTCTTCCGACCGCGCAGAGTTCCCGTTTAAAATGCAATTCCAGCTGCGCTTTAGAACTATGAAATTAAAAAGAGTTTTCGTTTACAGCCCTTTCATCTCAGCGGAAACATACGGATGAACGAATAGCGATACGGCATTGGTGTATTTGTGATGGGTATGCGATGGGTGTGCAACAAATGCACTCAACCATCAATGCTGCGTTAAAAAAAAAAAAAAAAAAAAAAAAAAAAAAAAAAAAAAAAAAAAAAAAAAAAAAAAAAAAAAAAAAAAAAAAAAAAAAAAAAAAAAAAAAAAAAAAAAAAAAAAAAAAAAAAAAAAAAAACAAAGCGTTGCTGCGACCGGAGTTGGATTCTACTTGTGGTACTCGTATCTTCATGCGAGAGTCGTAAAATGCAGCGGTATCTGCACTGCTAAGCCATACATATCTACATATGTACATATATATTTTGCTCGCATGTACCTATGCGTTTGTAAAAGAAAAATACTATTCTAATCAAAAACCTAGAATCGAGATATGCAACAAAAAATTCCATTTTTGTAGTCTATCAGAAATGGTTTTAATTAAAATCTTCATACTGGCGACTTGGTTGTGTTTCGCAGAAAATAAAAACCAACAACAGGTAAGTAAATTGTTTGAAATATACATATGTATGTATATGGGACGTTCATAGCAAAATGGACGGTGTTCACACTTTACGCGTTTGATTAGTTTCAAAATTTTAGAGTTGTGAACAAAAATAAATAATTAATATAAAATATAAAATTTGTGCTTGATTAATACATTTTTAAAAATTTACAGCACAAAAACAAAAACAAATCGATTTAACAGTTTTCCAAATATTTCGAGAACGGGGCGAGGAAAAAAATTTGAAGAAAATCGCGCTTACACACATCGGAATTTTCTATGAAAAGAAATATTTTTTAAATTTTTGTTCTTGAAAAATTTTTCACACAAATTTTTTGGTAAAAAATAAGTTCGCAAAAAATCACAACGGTAGCTCTGAGTATTGCGCAATATTTAAGTATAGTATTACGGAGTGCAATCTACAATACTTTGAGTTATGCATTTTTCTTAGACCGAAGTTGAGTAAAAGGAGTGCATTACAAATTTTAAATTTTTTTCGAAGTATGCAGTGTTGTAACCCATTAAATTTTAGTATAATAAAGTGCAAGTTTTAAGCGATTGTAAAACTGGCGTAAATTTTTTTTTTAATTTTCTTTTAAATCGTCAGCATAAATTTGTAAATTTGTAATGTACTCATTTTACTCAAATGGGTTACAAACCTGCATACTCAAAAAAAATCTAAAAAAATTTAAAAAAATTGTAAATTTGTTATGTACTCATTTTACTCAACTTCGGTTAAATCCATTAAATCGATTTGGTGTCCTTTTTGCGCTGTAAAGTTTTTAAAAATGTATTAGTCAAGCTTAAATTTCATATTTATTTGTTATTTATGTTTATCCATCAATCCTAAAAGTTTGAAAAAAAATCATACACATAAAGAGTGAACCCCGTCTATTTTGGTATGGAATGCCCCATATGTAGATATGTGTGCAAGTGAGAGCCGGATTAAAATAGTCTAAGTAGGTGTTGGCATAAACCTAATAAATAAAAAAAAATATATACATACATATATAAGCTGAGACGAGGAACCAATGTTGAATGAAAAGCACAGTGCTAAGCACATGCCCCAGGAAATTAAAGGAACGACCGCCTTGTTTAGTTATTTAAAGCAACGCAATATCTTTACTTTAATTCTATCTAAAGATTTTAAAATTTTAAAGCAAGTAGGAAAAATTCTTTGGTTTCATAAATCAGGCATTATTTTGAGGGTTTTATAAATCTTACCGGCTACCTGATGGGACACTGCAAGTTAATAGGGATTTCAGTGGAATTTCGTATTAAATTTACTATGCCTAAAGCCATGCTGATAAGGCAAAGTCAGTTCGTTTACAGTGGACTTCAACTTTTTATAGAATACGCCCGATAATTCCTTGTATGCAATTTTAAAGTGGTCCCAACCCGTGCTTTTTGGCGCACTTTATTTTGGATTAGGTAGAGCACGTTTAAATTAAAGTCGGCATGCCATATGTTCTACAAGTTTCGCTGCATCCTCGGAGTTCTGTATATCCCAACTCAGCTTTCAGGCCGTCAACTCCAGCAGCTTTATTGTTGTTGAGCCGCGCAATTGCTTTTCGGTTAGTTGGGATATGCGTTATCCACTGAATTTTATCACACGAGATATATCTGAACGCCACGCCCCATAATAAATAAACCGAAAAAAAACCAGAACCTGGATCACTTTTTTATAATACACTATTATACAGTGATATGCTTTCCCAAAGACAAATGGCCGCTTGCGATCGCACCTCCCAGTGTGCACACTCGGGAGGCTTAAGTATTCAATAAAGCTCCCTCCCTGAAGCTACACACGGATTAGCCCGCGCATTGGTTGTTGACGCTTCCCAGTTTGCGCGAATGCGAACGTAGCTACGTAG